>NW_007728621.1:136756-148262 GCF_000696425.1 Galeopterus variegatus | reverse complement strand
GGATCTGAACCCTCGGTGGGAGCGCCGCCGCGCTTCCCAAGCGGCGCACTGTAGCAGTGCGCCACCGGGCCGGCCCCAATAATATGCTTTATTTATTTATCTGGCTAGTACAGGGATTGAACCCTGGACCTTAGTGTTATCAGCACCATGCTCTAACCATCTGTGCTAACCAGCCAGCCCTTGGCTGCTGGGTATTTTATATTTCTCTATTTTATGGAGATTTATACACAGCTGCTGTTTTGTACTGAACTATGTCACCTTTTATTTTCTTGCACTCTTTTTAAATTTGATATTTTTGTGATGGAAAATGTTATGAAAAAATACATGCATTACTTGGTAAGCTACAGTCACATGAGTAGCAATTTATGACTATCACATACCTAATTGTTATGACAATTGCTATGACAGCTCATAAATAAAGCAAAAGCAAAAAACAAACAAAATTTTAAAATGTCTGGCATCTAGTGCAGGAGAGCTCTGGAGGACTCTGGTTAATTTGTGGAAGCTGAAACAACTTCACAGAAGTATCACTGGAGAAGTGATGAAACTCAAACCCCAAATCTTGCTTCTGGAAATTTATTTGTACAAAATTGAGTCATCTTTGTGTTAACCACAGCTAGCCTCATTGCTACTGCAAGAAAAGAGAAGTTTTCTGCCAGAGAAAGGCAAAGTTGCTATCTAGAAACTAGAGATAACCTAATATCCAAATGAATATATCCTTTGACGCAGAAAAATAATATCTTTTTGTGGTGTTTCATTAGGTATTTTGATGGTGTGCGCAGATGTTAGAAGGTGACTTTACCAGAAAATTGTGAAAGGGAATGATGGAAATAGCAAGTAATAATATCATCATCATAGTAATAGTAGTAACAACAGTAGTAGTAATACTACTAACAGTATTAGTAGCAGTAGAGTTAGTAGTAGTGGTGGTGGTAATTTTTAAAATGAGGAGATAGAAAGAAAGAACTCTACATAGAACATTTCTGAGGCCCAAGTTGCTTTTGACATGTTGTTTGATTGAGAAAGTTGCCTGGTTTGGATCTGTTACTTTAGGGAATGTAAGGGAATTGAGATTAATTTATGAGTATAGCAGAGAGAGAGCACCGGCAGTGGCCTTCAGGGGACCTCGGCAACCACCCTTCCTTAAGATGCCTTTGGGAAGAACCGAGCTGACTTGTATCTCCTTGTCTCCTCTATTGGCTTGCCCAGTTCCTGAGAAAGTGAAATCTATGGTGATTATTCCAATGCACCCTCCACAATCCAGACTGCCTCTTACTTAACACACACTCCTCTACATGCCTAAGAGATTTCAGTCCCTCTGAGCCAGGTTCTAGATTATTTAGTGATGTTGATACCAAAAATGGGAAGGAATCCTTAGAGGAGAAAGGAGGGGAAAGTGGTCTACATAATGCAAACTGGAAAAGTGGGGAAATAATAGGATGAAAACTGGGATAAGGAAGGGGAGTTTTCTGTAGTGTTTTGGCAAGTGAGAGGCTAAAGAAAGAGTGGAATAAAGAATTTGAGTGGAGAAAAAGTGGGATACAATTGTTAATGGGATTCATGGTTTGGATGCTACTTTTTGCCCTTCTAGGGACTAGAATCAAGAGCACTAGCAATTCTAAATTAATTTTCAGTGTTTTTGAGACCTGTCTTTTCAAATATGACCTAGCTCTTATAAAACACCACATTGAAGCTGAAGCTTCAATAAAGTTATCTTCTTAAACAATAGCACTAATGTACTGGAAATGTTCTCAGCACTGAGATGTCTTACTACTCAGCCTTGTGTGCTCTACATATGTCGTGGGAAGCTGAGAATTTATGTCAGGTTTAATTATGGGAGGGAAGGGGATTTCACTCTCTCTGAAAGTTCAAACTATTGAAATGAATTAAAACAAGGCAGAGGAATTAGTTTTCAAAAGAAATCTGCAAATGATTTTCTTTAAGATCGCTTATGGAGATTAGGAGTTGAAAGAGCACAGATATTACCCTTCAGTTGGCTGCTGGGGGAGTCTGTTAAGCAAGGAGCTAACCAGCAACTAGTTGAAAAGAAAGTGCTGAAATACCAATGATGGGGAAAGGAAATACTATTGGAAGACTTCTGGCTTTCGAAGATCCAGAGGATTAGTTGGAAAATGGAGAGAAGCTGACAGGGTAAAGAAAGAGAGTCTGGAGTACTGGGCTTTAGGATATATGTTAAATAGTGTGGTGAGAACACTAAAGAAAACAATGACTGGCAGCCCCTAATGGCTTCTGTGAGAGGTTGTTTATTAATGCTGCATCAGTGAAGGCGACAGGAAGGATGGAAACAGAGACTCTTGTAGATCTGACTCAGTAAATATACACGAAGCAATAATCCAGGAACTGAAGAGAGAAAAATAAAGAAAAAATAATGGAAGAAAATAAAATGAGAAAAGTGAAGGAAAGAATAGTAGCACCCCTGACACACACATAAAAGGATATTCTATCAATCGCACCTGTGGTTTTGTCGATGTGATTTGTGGATGTGTTTATTTGTTGTTTTTTTCAGAGTGAGAAGAAATGGTGGCACTGATATTCCAGGGGAAGCCGCAGTAGAACTGCAGACATAGAGAAAACCCAGAGAAACAAAGCACCTGTTTTAGTCTGTTTGTGTTGCTACAGCAGAAATACCTGAGACTGGGTAATTTATAAAGGAAAGAGGTTTATTTGGCTTATGATTCTGGGACAGCTGCATCTGGCACGGGCCTCAGGCTGCTTCTACCCATGGCAGAAAGTGGCAGGCAGCTGGCAGGTACAAGCAGATCACATGGAGAGAGGAAGCAAGAGAGAGAGAGGAGATGCCAGGGTCCTATAAACAACAAGCTCTCGTGGGAACTAATAGAGCAAGAACTCACTCACAACCCCTCCTCCCCAGGGAGAGCATTAATCCATTCATGAGGGATCCACCCCCATGACTCAATCAATTTCCAACACTGCCACATTGGAGATCAAATTTCCACATTAGTTTTGGAGAGGACGACACATCCAAACTCCATCATTCCGCCCCTGGGCTCCCAAAACTCATGTTCCTCTCACATACAAAATACAATCATTCTATATCGACAGTCCCAAAAGTCTTAGCTTTCTCCAGCACCAACTTAAAAGTCCAAAGGCCAAAGTCTCCTCTGAGACCAAAAGCAAAAGTCCTTCCAGCTGTGAACCTGTAAAAGTCAAAACCAAATTTATCTACTGCCAAGATACAATGATGGAACAGGTATTGGGTACACATTCCCATTCCAAAAGGGAGGAATAGGCCAAAAGAAAGGAAAAACAGGCCCCAAACAAGTCCAAAACCCAGCAGGGCAGACATTATGTCTTAAAGCTCCAAAATAATGTTCTTTGACTTCAAATCCTGCATCCTGGGCACAATTGGGCATCTGAGCCCCCAAAGCATCAGGTAGCCTCATTCCTACAGCTCTGCTAGGTGCTGCCCAGTGGGCTGTGCTGGTGTCTGCAACTTTTCCAGGTTGGTGTTCCACTCTGTTAGCTCCATAAAGTCTGGGTCTCCATGGTGGTCTCGTGGCCTTGGCTCTACTAGACATTTCCCTGATGGCGGCTCTCTATGGTGGTTCCCACCCCACTTTCCTGCTTGGCATTGCTCTAGTAGATGGCCTCTACAGTGGCCCCACCCCTGCAGCAAGTTTCTGCCTGGGCCCCCAGGCTTTTCCATACATCCTCTGGAATCTGGGTGGAGGCTGCCACACCTCCACTGCTTTCACATCCTACCAGCCTGCAGACTTAACACAACATGGATGCCACTGAGGTTTGGGGCTTCTACTCTCAAGGGCTGCTTCATGAACTACACTTGGGGCTACTCCTGCCAGAGCAGCTGGGATGCAGGGAGCAGGTTCCTGAGGGCAGCTGTGTCCCAGGTCTGTCCTCCAGGATAACTCAGCCTTCTAGGCCTCAGGGTCTGTGATGGGTGGGGCACCCTTCCAGACTTCTCAAATTCCTTTAGGGCATTTTTTCCACTGTCCTGGTTATTAGCATCTGGCTGCCTCACAGCCAAGATAATGTCTTTAGCAACCAGTTTATCTGCTTCACCCTTGCATTGTTCGCTGGCTCTCTGATCCTTTACCACATAGCCAGGCTGCAAAGTTTCCAAATCTTTATGCTCTGCTTCACTTTTAAATTCTGGCTTTACATCATGCCTTTGCCACCATAACTCAGAGTAGGCTGTTAGAAGTAGCCATGCAGCATCCTTAATGCTTTGATGCTTAGAGATTTCTTTGGCCAAATGCTCTGGTTCACAACTATTAAGTTTCAACTTCCACAAGGTCCAAGGGCATGGACACAATGCAGCCAGGTTCCTTGCTATGGTGTAGCAAGGGTTATCTTTTGTCCAGTTCCCAATAAGTTTCTCATTTCTATCTGAGACCTCATCATACACATGGCCTTTACTGTCCACATTTCTTTCAGCATTCTGCTCACCACCATATAAGTCTCTAAGACATTCCAGACTTTCCCTCATCTTTCTGTCTTCTTCTAAGTCCTCCAAACTCCTCCAACCTTTGCCCATTACCCAGCTCCAAAGATGCATCCACATTTTCAGGTATCTGTATAGCAACACCCCTCTCCTCGGTACCAATTTTCTGTTTTAGTCTGTTTTGTGTTGTTATAACAGAAATACCATCCAAACTCCATCAGCTCCCTCAGTGTCAGCTGTTCCAGGTGGTACAAGTGCAAACAAGTCTAGGGATGAGAAAAGGAAAGGGGAATAAGTCTCATTAAATCATGTTTCTCATTCAATTTCTTGATAAAATCTGCATGTATTAGTTTCCTATTGCTGCTGTAATAAATGGCTTAAAAATACAAATGTATTGGGCCGGCCCATGGCTCACTCGGGAGAGTGAGGTGCTGATAACAGCAAGGCCAGGGGTTCGGATTCCATATAGGGATGGCCGGTTTGCTCACTGGGTGAGCGTGGTGCTGACAACACCAAGTCAGGGTTAAGATCCCCTTACCAGTCATCTTTAAAAAAAAAAAAATACAAATTATTATCTTACAGTTCCGTAAGTCAGAAGTCTGACACAGGTTACAGTGGCTAAAACAAATATGTTGCCTGGGCTGTACTTGATTCTGTAGTCTTCAGGGGTTAATCTGTTTCTTTGCCTTGTCCAGCCTCCTCTGGAGGTCTCCAACACTGCTTGGCTCATGGCCTCTTTCCTCCACTCAAAGCCAGTGACATTGTGTTTCTTTGCTCTTTCTTTTATGGTAACATTTTCCTCTAACCAGACCTCTTCCAGGATAGGCTCTTTTAATGACTCACCTGACTAAATTGGGCTCGTATGGATAATTCAGGTTACTCTTCATGTAAAATTCTTAACTTTAATCACATAATACAGTGTAACATTTTCACAGTTTCTTGAGATTAGGACATGGGTCTCTTAGGGGCAGGAGGGAGGGGGGCATTATTCTGACTACTGTATTTTGTAACAAGAATTTTTTTCCCCACTAGTTAAATAAACTAGGAAAAAAGGATGTTATTTCCTATTGTCCTACCTTACAAGTGCCTTGATGCATGAAAGACTTTTCATGTATGGAAACATTCAGATTTTATAAACAAGCAAGCAACTGGGAATCACAGGATGCAACAATAGGATTGCTGTGGATATCCCCCCAAAACTCATAGAAGCTTGATCCCCATTGTAACAGTGTTAAGAAGGTGGAAAATCAGACTATGGCACTGTTGAAAAATACGACCTTTATGACATGATTGGATCCTGACAACTATGCCTTAGTGAATGGATTAATCCATTTGTGGTGTAATGGGTTAATGGTTTGGTAGGTTGTCATGAGAGTGGCACTTGAGGCTTTATAAGGAGAGCACTTAGAAAGCTCTTGCCATCCTCACCACATAATAGCCTGGATCACCACAGGACCCTGTAGAGAGCCCCCCTCAGAACAAGGCTTTTACCAGATGCACCCCCTGAACTGTGGACTTCCCAGGCCCTGAAACTGTAAAAAATAAATTTCATGTCTTTACAAACTACTCAGTTTCAGGTATTCTGTTATAAGCAACGGAAAACAGATTAACATAAGGATCAAAAGCAAATGGCTTCTATAGTCACGAATCCCTATTTCATGCACAGTAAGGTGAATCAATTTATTCTCTGCGTCTCTTAGATATGCAATTCAAAAATGAAAATCAGTGGCAAATTTTGTTTTCATAAATTTCATGAAGTATTGATCGTTCTTGGATTGAGGACATTTCTAGGTGAGCAGCCACCAGATTCACGGTGCTTTTTCTTTGCTCCTTAGCTAGACAAGCCTTGGAGTAGAATTTAAAACTAAAACCATCTCCTTCACTCTGCCCTTATCCACTAATCAGGATGCTCAGATATAGAGAATGAACTATTTTCTTGACAGCATAGCATCTGTTTGTCTTTACTACTACATTTAGGTAGTTCAATGGGGCATTGAGTATCTTTAAAGTTGAGCATTTGTGGTTAAAGTATCAATGTTTTACAGTGCAGAAGATTCAGATTTCTTTAAGGTCAAACAAATGTGATATAATTTGTCTATGTGAAAAAATTCCTATTGTAAAAGCAAATCAGTGACTCTTGATTGCTATGACTGCATTATCATTATCATTTGGGGTACAAAGTCTTATGATATCAAAAACCTGAAATTGAGAAATTTAAACAAAGTTGAGGCTATAATTATCCATTTGGATTTTAGAGAACTTATGAGTAGAGGTATACAGGTGCTTCTGACGAAAAAAATATAGTTGATTTGACAAAGATGAAAAAAAGTTCTCCTTTTCCTTGTTAAGAATTAGAAGATGTAATATTTTGGCAAAGACTCTTCACCATATCTGTAGCTCCAATAACAATTTTAGTTCCTACATTGGCATGACAATTCTGTAAAACAAGAAGTTGGTGTGTATGTAATTTGAGATGTGTTCTGAGGAAATATGGAAGCAAAACTGAGTGTAAAAGGTTTTAAAAAGTTAAAAGCGGAAGATTTTTTGTTTGTTTTTAGGACTGAAAGTTGTTTGTCTGGGCTTTTAGAAACCAAAAGGAACTCATTTTTATACTATGAGTTGGGGAACAATGACCTCCCTTGAGCAGTCCCAAAATGGTAGATAGTATAGAGAGAATAAAAAGTAATCAGCTTTTTGTGTGTCTGCTGTGGAGCTCACTTAATGACCCTTCTTTCTAGCACTGGGCTGTTTTCCGTCTCTTTGGAGCTGGGCTTGAAACTCCAGGACTCTGAAGGCTTTTTATTGTGTTCTGAATATATCTTGTTATAATTTTGACCCCCGTCCTTGTATTTTCTGTGGTCAGAAGAACTAGACTTCACCTCATGTAGTTAAGACAAGAAAACTAACTTAAAAATAGAGACATACTATCACGTATTGAACACTCTGACACAGTGGTATTGTATTCCCATTACCCGTAAACTCCTTGAAAGCAGGGATTATGTCTAATCTAGTTATCTTTTTATCCTATAGTGTCTGTTAAAAGAATAGACACAACTAAATATTAGTTTGTAACATATCTGTTGCCCATTTAATTTAAGCAATATCTATAAATAAATTTCCAGGTTAAACAAAAAGTGATTGGTACTTGTCCTGTCTAACTTCTAAGTGTAAAATCTGATTTCTCTCGTGGAGCTAATAGTTTTCAACTCTGAGACAAATTCTCAATTCTCCTGGAAATTATACCCTTTCTGACTTCCTTTACTTAGGAAGGTACAGCAATAAAAAGCATAGATAGCAACAGTTTTCAATTAAGTTTTGAATTATTGGAGACTATAGGGGAAAAAAATTCTGAGAAGTAAAGAAAGCATCAAGGGGAATGGAGAGATACTAGAATTTATTCTTCATTTACTATACTTGTATATCTTACATTGTATTTCATAATTGATTTATCTTTTTAATAGAAGGTTTCAAAAAGGATGAAGTTTGGGACAATGAGGACTGATATCTTACCCTTTACAATATCAGAAATGTCATGGTAAAATTTGCATTGTAAAACTATTCACATATAATTATATTTATCTTATATATCTAAATCAGTGAGTACATTTATTTTAAAATTTCAGGTTTTCAAGCAGAATGTACTGCTTATACTCAAAAGATTATCACAAAAAGAGTGGTCCAGAGAATAAGATTTGGAGATATTCAGTCCTAGATTCAACATAGCCTTGTTCTTTCTCTAGTTATGTGGCCATAAGAAATTTGTTATTCTCCCTGAGTTTCACTATCCTTCTCTGTGGAAATAGGTAAGGTAATACCTGTATATCACACCTGTGGTTATTAAATAAACTCCATGTATGTGAAAATGCCCACATAATAGTCAACAAATCACTTGTTTTCAAAATTGAATGTCACAATAACTATTACCTCTCAATAATTTTAAAATAAAATAATAAAATATTTTCATAAGAGATCACACACAAATACAAATATACAACCACATATAATTGTCATTAACCTTGACATTAATTAAGAATTTAGGTTAAGCTGCGCAATTTGTGAATGTTCGTCTGTTTTATTTTCATAAATATCTCAAATTATCTAAATGATTTTTCTTGAAACATTTTCTATTAGTAATAAAATATTATAATAAACATAATCAATCATTGTGCTAAATTACATAGATGTGTTTAATATGCTTATGTTAAATTGAATTAATACACATTTTCCAAATATGAATGCAAAAAAATACATGTGTATTTCTCTATTCTGGTGGTGTATTATGACTGGTTTGTGTTTTTGCAATGAGTTTACAGTGGTTTAAGATATGCACTAACATGTTATTTTATTCTTTCTGTCCCTCTTCAGTTCTTTCTTTTTCCCAGTGAAACACTGAATTCTAAATGGCCATCTGTCTAAGAGCTTGTGCTGCAGAAAGAACTGATTTATTTACAAGGCACATCTTGGCAAACATTCTTAGGTCTCACCTAAAGTCTCAGGAAAACCAGAAACTCTTTCATCATTCATAGGATCAACTGAAAGTACTTCACATCAATTTGTGTCATCTACACAGAGCATATAAAATATTTAAACTATGTGATAGAGCCTAAAACCCTGGTTTGTCAAATCTTTTGGCACTTGCCCATGCATATGACTAAAACAGAAAGTTAGATCATCACCTCCTTTCTATCTTTATGTCCAAAAGTCAATGTAATCACTATCTTAATTAAAGAAATTGCTTTATGTAGCACACCTACAAATGAGACATGCGGACACCCAGAGACTGTAACAAAGGCATATGGCTGATGGATAGGATCACATGAAGGATTCGCTAAATTCAATTCTGTGGAAGAAACACTTTCTAAAAGTAATACACTGATGATGATAAGCACATAAAGAAGTTTTTGAAACTATTATGTAATTATCAAATATTTAGATTCAGATAAAATGGAAATCTCCAGAAATAGTCAGTTTGTGCATTTGGGTCATTTCTATGCTTTACCCAGATATGGTAACCCTGCTCTCTTCCATAAAGAAATGCAGACCATGGCAATATTCAGAGTATAAATACATTTTAATTTAAAATATACACTGCTATGAGGTGATTCTGAAATATTCAATAATGTTATCAGTATTGTCAAATACCTGACTATGGAAGCCAAAATAGATTAGCTTAATGAAAGGTAGATAACTCTGCATTTTGTCTCCTTTCTGATTTAAAGACTTTGGGTGTGAGGGTCTAAATAGAAGGTAGTTAAAATGTGATGGCTAGGTAATGGGTATGTCCCCAGTATGAATCTGGCCCTCACATCATGGACAGGAGGGGCACAAATTAGCTTTGTATCTTATGAATATTCTTAATAAATAAATAATAATAATAAATAAAGGCCATAATTAAAAGACAAAAAAAAAAGTGTGATGGCAGGACTGGGGAGGGAGGTTATAAGAGGGCTGGAATGGGCTCTGAGATGCACTTGTAATGGGTTCAAATGATGTTTTCAACACTAAATGTGCACGCAGTAATATAAAGACAAATCAATCAACCAAAAGTGTTAGGCAGCAGTAGCTAAGTCTTGGGACAAAAGGAGTGACTAACAATACATGTGTTAACCATATTTTGAAGAAAAAAGCCTGCATCAAAGGTATTTTCTCCATTAGGGCAAAAAGGAGTAGATTGAAGGAGGAATAGATGACATCTCAATACTTTCCTCTCTGTTCCCCACACCCAGTGAACAGCATAATTAAAAAAAAAAAAAAAGAAAGTACTACTTTCTTATGTTTAAAAAAAAAATCTCTTAATTTCATTGAATTCAATCTCTCATTGGTAATTAAAATCGGCTATTTATTAATAAAATATTCCAGAAGCCATTTTGCAATAATCTGTTGTTAGGGGACTTATGTAAGAAAATGACTATAAAGGCATTCATAGACAAAAAATTTTATTTTATTTTATTTAAAAAATTGTTGAAATATAAATGATAGTACATGTCTGTGGGGTACAGTATTGAATATCAATATCTGTGTGCAATATGTGATGCTCAAATCAGGTTATCTAGCATATTCAACATACACAAGGTAATTATTGTTTTGTGTGTGTCCCATTAACAATTTCTCGCTAACCCTTCCTCCCCTTCCTTTTTTGTGATGGTGTTATTTACAATAAAAATTTTAAAACACAGAACAGCAACAAGTAAATGATTAAGTAAATTGTCGTGGATTGATACAATGAAATATTGTCCAAACAGTATATTTTAAATGATATTACTTCCCTGGGAAATGCTTTAAATGCAATACAATGATCATCACTGACAGACATACGGTTACAATAGCATTATTTTAAGTGGAGTGTATAGCTCTTTTTTAAAATTTATTTTTATTTTTTTTCTTCCAAATTTTATTTTATTTCATCAATATACAATGTAGTGATTATTGTGGCCAATTACCAAAACCTCCCTCCCTCCTCCCTCTCCCCCCTCCCTCCCAACAATATCCTTTCTGTTTGCTTGTCATATCAACTTCAAGGAATTGTAATTGTTGTGTCTTCTTCCCTCACCACCCCCCGTTTTTTGTGTATTTATTTATTTATTTATTTTTAGCTCCCACAAATAAGTGAGAACATGTGATATTTCTCTTTCCGTGCCTGACTTGTTTCACTTAATACAATTCTCTCTAGGTCCATCCATGTCATTGCAAATGGCACTATTTCATTCTTTTTTATAGCAGAGTAGTATTCCATTGTGTAGATATACCACATTTTCTGTATCCACTCATCTGATGATGGACATTTAGGCTGGTTCCAACTCTTAGCTATTGTAAAATGTGCTGCAATGAACACTGGGGAACAGGTATCCCTTCGACTCGATGATTTCCATTCCTCCGGGTATATTCCCAGCAGTGGGATAGCTAGGTTATATGGTAGATCTATCTGCAATTGTTTGAGGAACCTCCATACCATTTTCCATAGAGGCTGCACCATTTTGCAGTCCCACCAACAATGTATGAGAGTTCCTTTTTCTCTGCGACCTTGCCCACATTTATCATTCACAGTCTTTTGGATATTAGTCA
>NW_007728621.1:84381-136746 GCF_000696425.1 Galeopterus variegatus | reverse complement strand
TTGAGGTGATTTTAGTATATGGTGAGAGGTATGGATCTAGTTTCATTCTCCTGCATATGGATATCCAGTTATCCCAGCACCATTTGCTGAAGAGGCAGTCTCTTCCCCAGTGTATAGGCTTTCTGCCTTTGTCAAAAATCAGATGGCTGTAGGTGTGTGGGTTGATTTCTGGATTCTCTATTCTATTCCATTGATCAGTGTGTCTGTTTTTATGCCAGTACCATGGTGTCTTGGTTATTATAGCTTTGTAGTATAGTTTAAAGTCAGGTAGCATTATGCCTCCAGCTTTATTTATGTATTGATTATTTTTTGCTCAGCATTACTTTGGCTATGTGTGGTCTTTTGTTATTCCATATAAATATCTGGACAGTTTTTTCCATTTCTGAGAAAAATGTCATTGGAATTTTGATGGGAATTGCACTGAATCTGTATATCACTTTGTGTAGTATGGACGTTTTCACAATGTTGATTCTTCCAATCCAAGAGCGTGGAATAACTTTCCATCTTCCTTTATCCTATCTAATTTCTCTCAGCAGTGGTTTGTAGTACTTGTTATAAAGATTTTTCAAATCCTGGTTTAACTCAATTCTTAAGTATTTTATTTTTTTGGTGGCTATTGTGAATGGGCAGGCTTTCTTGATTTCTCCTTCTGCATGTTCAGTATTGAAGAATAGAAATGCTACTGATTTTTGCCTGTTGATTTTGTATCCTGCAACTTTCCTAAAACATTTATCAATTCCAAAAGTTTTTTTTTTTTTTTTTTTTTATAGAGCCTTTAGGCTCTTTGATATATAGGATCATGTCATCTGCAAAGAGGGATAGTTTGACTTCATTTTTTCCAATCTGGATGCCCTTTAATTCCTTCTCTTCTCTGATTGCTCTGGCTAGTACTTCCAATACTGTGTCGAATAGGAGTGGTGAGAGTGGGCATCCTTGTCTAGTTCCTGTTCTTAAAGGAAAAGCTTTCAGCTTTTCCCCATTCAGGATGATATTGGCAGTGGGTTTATCATATATGGCTTTAATTAGGTTGAGATACTTTCCATCTATAACTAACTTATAGAGGGTCTTTGTCGTGAATGAATGTTGAATTTTATCAAATGCTTTTTCAGCATCTATAGAGATGATCATATGGTCCTTGTGTTTGATTTTATTAATATGGTGTATCACATTTATTGATTTGTGAATGTTGAACCAATCTTGCCTCCCTGGGATGAATCCCACTTGATCGTGGTGTATAATTTTATGTATGTGTTTCTGTATTCTGTTAGCTAGTATTTTATTGAGGATTTTTGCATCTATATTCATCAAGGATATCAGCCTGTAGTTTTCTTTCTTGGTTATATCTTTACCTGGTTTTGGTATCAGGATGATGTTTGCTTCTTAGAATGAGTTTGGGAGATTTGCCTCTGTTTCAATCTTTTGCAATAGTTTGTAAAGAATTGGTGTCAATTCCTCTTTGAATGCTTGGTAAAATTCTGCTGTGAATCCATCTGGTCCTGGGCTTTTCTTTGCTGGGAGCCTTCTGATAACAGCTTCAATCTCCTTTATTGTTACTGGTCTGTTCAGATTTTCTACATCTTCTTGGCTCAGTTTTGGTAGCTTGTGTGTGTCCAGAAATTTATCCATTTCCTCCAGGTTTTCGAACTTGTTGGCATATAGTTGTTTATAGTAGTCTCAAATGATTCCTTGTATTTCAGATGTATCAGTTGTAATATTGCCTTTTTCATATCTTATTTGCATTATTTGGATCTTCTCTCTCTTTTTTTTTTGTTAGCCATGCTGATGGTTTGTCAATTTTATTTATCTTTTAAAAAAAACAACTTTTTGATTCGTTGATGTTTTGTATTGTTTTCTGGGTTTTAATTTCATTAAGTTCTGCTCTGGTCTTAATGATTTCTTTCCATCTGCTAACTTTGGGTTTGGATTGTTCTTGTTTTTTTACTTCTTTAAGGTGAAGTGTTAGGTTGTTCACTTGCAATCTTTCCATTCTTTTGAAGTAAGCATTTAATGTGATAAATTTCCCCATTCATACTGCTTTTAGAGTATCCCACAGTTTGAGTAAGATGTATCATTGTTTTCAGTAGTTTCTATCTATTTTTTGATTTCCTGTTTGATTTCTTCTTGTACCCATATGTCATTAAGTAGAATGCTGTTTAATTTCCATGTGTTTGTATAGTTGCCAGAATTTCATTTTTTATTGATTTTTTTTTTTTTTTCCTTTTTGTCTTTTTTCGTGACCGGCAGCGGATCGCAACCCTCGGTGTTGCGCCCGCACCTTGCTCAGCCAGTGAGCGTCCGGTCTGTATGTGGGATCCGAACCCTCGGCGGGAGCGCCGCCGCACTCCCAAGCAGTGCACTGTAGCAGTGCACCACCGGGCCTGCCCCTTGATTTCTAATTTTAATCCATTGTGGTCTGAAAAAATATGTGGGATAACTCAAATTTTTTTTGAATTTGTTGAGGCTTGATTTGTGACCTAACATGTGATCTATCCTGGAGAATAATCCATGTACTGATGAGAAGGATGAATATTCTGAGGTTGTTGGATGGAATGTTCTGTAGATAACTGCCAAGTCCAATTGGTCTAGAGTATTATTTAGATCTTGTGTTTCTCTGCTGATTCTTTGCCTAGATGATCTGCCTTATATTGACAGTGGGGTTTTCAGGTCCCCTGCTATTATGGTATTAGTGTCTATTTCCTTCTTTATGTTTAATAGAGTTTGCTTTATAAATCTGGCTGCTCTGACATTGGGTGCATATATATTTATGATTGTTATGTCTCCTTGATGGATCAATCCTTTTATCATTATGTAGTGGCCCTCATTATCTCTTTTTATGGTTTTTAGTTTAAAGTCTATTTTATCAGATATAAGAATAGCTACTCCAGCTCATTTTTAATTTCTCTTTGCATGGTAAATCTTTTTCCATCCTTTTGCTTTTAGTCTATGTGAGTCCTTATAGGTGAGGTGGGTCTCTTGAAGGTGGCATATAGTTGGGTCCTCCTTTTTAATCCAGTCAGCCAGCCTGTGTCTTTTGATTGGGGAATTTAAATCTTTTACATTAAGAGTTGTTATTGAAAGGCATTTATTTACTCCTAGCATTTTATCAATTTTTGTTTGGATGTCTTAAGTGTCTTTTGTTCCTTTCTTTCTGATTTACTGTTTGTTTTCTGTATTTGTTGTTTCCTTGGGTTGTAGATAAACTTCTTTTTCTCTTCATTGTTGGCATTTTTATTTTACTAGTGGGTTTTGTTCTTGAGTTTTTATGGCATTGGTGGTTATTTGTCAAGTACCAAACCCAGTACTCCCTTGAGAATTTCTTGTAAGGGTGGTCATGTGGTAGTGAACTACTACAGTTTTTGTTTGTCTGAAAAATATACTATTTGCCCTTTATTTTGGAAGGATAGCTTTGCAAGGTAGAGTATTCTTGGCTGGCAATCTCTGTATTTTAGTATTTTGAATATATTATCCCATTCCTTTCTGGTTTTTAGGATTTGTGATGAAAAGTCTGATGTTAATCTGATTGGGGCTCCCTTATAGGTGATTTGATGCTTCTCTCTTGAAGCTTTTAAGAGTGTCTCTTTGTCTTTGAATTTTGCCAGTTTGGCTATAACATGTCTTGAAGAAGACCTTTTTGAGTTGAATACATTTGGGGATCTTTGAGCTTCCTGAATCTGAAGATCTGTGTCTTTTCCAATAACTGGGAAGTTTTCTGCCACTATTTTGTTGAATATGTTTTCAATACAATCTCCTTTTTCCTCCCCTTCTGGAATACCCATGACTTGGATATTTGAGCGATTAAGGTTGCATACCCATGACTTGGATATTTGAGCGATTAAGGTTGCCTGATATCTCTCTTAGATTTTCTTCAATGTTTTTAATTCTTTTTTCTTTTTCTTTTTCTTTTTTTTATTTGTCTGCCTGTGTTATTTCAAATAGCCCATCTTCAAGGTCAGAAGTTCTCTCTTCTACTTCTGCAAGCTTGCTGGTTAAACTCTCTGTTGTGTTTTTTATTTCGTTGAATGAATTCTTTAGCTCGGCAAGCTCTGCTACATTCCTTTTCAGGCCACTGATTTCCTTCAGGCCTGCTCATTTCATCATGTTGTCTAGCTGAGTTTTCTTGTATCTCATTCAGTTTCTTTAGAATATTACTCGAAATTCCTTGTCAGACATTTCAAGGGCTTCTTCTTCTATAGGATCTAGAGTTTGAGAATTATTACCCTTTGGTGATGTACTTCTTGATTTTTCATATTTCTGGTATCTTTCCTTTGATGTTTAGTCATTGTGGTAGGGGGATTCACAGTCCACTGGCTGGACATATTGTCTGGCTAGGATGCTCCTGGGGCTGCCAATTTGGTATGGGTATATCAGTGTCTGCTCAGTTGGCCACTACTGCCTTGTGTGTGTGGTTGCCTCAGGTCTTGGGCCTCTCCAAGGAGCCACCTCTCTGGTCAGCATGCACTTGGCCAGGCTGGGCATGGAGTTGGGTGGCAGTGGTGAGGCCTACCTACTGGGTCACACGCCAGCACCACAGGGCGTGTGGTCTCTGTGGAGCTTCTGCCTCCCCTGCTGGACGTCTCCCTTCTCTGCGTGCACTCGGCCTGGCACACAGAGGCTTTTAGAAGACTTTCTCCCCTTTCTTTCCTCTCGATTCACTTCGCAAAAGTCCAAAGGAGTTCATCTGGCAGGGTAAGTCCTAGTGACCACCGGGGGTGGGGAGGGGGTGGCTATCGTCGCCGCCGCCACTGCAGCCTCCATGGACCTTGGAGTGTATAGCTCTTAAATTCACGCTGATATCAAGCTTCTTACACTTGAAACTTTCTCTCGTCCCACTCAATGGTTTAGAACAGAATACACTAAAAGGAAACCAAAGAGAATGTTTTAAAAATCCCAGTGTAATTGAGAGATGCTTAAAATAATTTAGATGAAGATCATTTAAGAGACTAAAATTCCTTCCTTCCTTCCTTCCCTCCCTCCCTCCTCCCTCTGTCCCTCCTTCCTTCCCTTCCTCCCTCCTCCCTCCATCCCTCCTTCCTTCCCTTCCTCCCTCCTCCCTCCCTCCCTCCTTCCTTCCTTCCTCCTTCCCTCCCTCCCTCCCTTCCTCCCATCTATCTTTCCTTCTTTCTCTCACTCTCTCTCTTTCACCCTTTCTTTCTTTCTCTTTTAGCTCCCACTTATAAGTGAGGACATGAGGTATTTTTCTTTTTGTGCCTGGTTTGTTTCATTTAACATAATTTTCTCCAAGCTCATCCGGACTGCTGCAAATGCAGAATTTCATTTTTTTAATGAATATTTGAATTATCCTGATTTGATCATTACATATTGTACCCAAGTTATTGATAGCCAACACTGTACCTCACAAATACGTACAATCAATTTTCTCAATAAATATAAATAAAAATGGTAAAACTCTATTTCAAATGGAAAAAAATAAAAATTTCAATTATTTTCAAATTTTGTACTTTTATCTTTATGAAAATTATTTCCAAATCTTTATTTCCATCTTCATTGGCACATCTTGTGTATTCTCATGTATTAATCTTGTATATTTCAGTTCCTCCTGGACACTTGAACTGAGATGCTCCATTCTACAATCTAAGTCATTGTGTCAGGAGGCCAGTTTTTTACCTGTGTGGACATGATAATAATAATAATAAAAATATTACTAAATTAATATGGCATTTTATTATCTATACATGACTATTTTATGTATTACTCATAAGGCATAATACACATTAGTAACTTCCCAATAATTATGTAGTTAGGGAAAATTAAAATTTGAAACATTTTTCTTTCTGACACACAATGTACTCAATGCACATATATTTACTTAGCTCTGGAAAGTTTTATTGTTCCTGGGGACATAAACATTGACGTGAAACATTTACTTCCTTTGTGGAGTTTATGTAATATTTTAATATTTGATTAACTTCTTAATAAGTCTGTGTTCTTTTTTCCTACTATACTGTATTGACAGAATTCATATCTAAGAACATTACAGAATATGTATTTCCTTACCACCCAATAATATAAACAATTGTGTTATTATACATGAATTGATATTTAAATATCTTAGCTCAGCATGTAAGACACTTGCGACATTGTATCTTATATTTCCATCAAACTTCTTGCCTGCTAATATTCGTATATTCATTACTGTCCCAAAGTATGTTGTGAAATATTCCCAATGTGCCTCAGTTGGTCCCATTTCTCCTCATTAGACTTACCACGTAACTATGTGAGACCCAGCACTCAAGCTTCAGCGCAGTATTATGTTCCTTAAGTCTTTCCCTGACATCCAGTCTCAGTGAAGATCTATTTTTTAAAATGCCATCTCAATTATGATTTGCATTATTGTCAGTAATCACCATAGTTGTTGTTATTATTTTTTGTGTGTATCCTCAAACAAAAAGGGTTTCTACTGTGTTTCAACGCAGCTTATTGTGAAATATGATTTTAAATTATTATCACATTACTTTGTTTCCTAAAAAAATTCCTTGATTTGTCAATTTTATTATTTATAACAGCATGTGCCAGGTTAGGTGCTAGAAACTACGTACAAAGGGAGAACAAAACAAATGAGCCCTGATAATAATATAAGTAACCAAGATAAATACATAATGTTTGCAGTGCTTATCAATTGTATGTGACTTTCAATTTTCCAATATGTTTATTTTTATCTGATACACAAACTAGATAAATATTTTAATAAAATATAATTATTGTAAAAGACTATTATCTTCATTAAATCAATTTATATAATTTCTGTTAAAGAAACCTAAACCTGAATGTAATCAATTTACTAACAGTTGCTTTTGTTTAGTCCTAGCCATGATCTCTATTCTCTCTACAGATGTAGCCATCAGCAATCTGCGAAAAATGAGAAAATATCAAAATTTAGCATGAGGATATGAATTTATATACCCAGGAGAAATGCATTATATGACAGACAAAAGAATACAAGTATTAAAAGAAAAATAATTTAGCAGAAATCCAATAAAACCTCAGTAGTCATTTTTGAATTAACTTGAGAATGTTATCAGGTCGAGAAAAAAACATTAGTATTTAGTAGTTATATTAAAATCCATTCAGTAATAAAAAGAACTAGTCTTAAACAAATAAAAAAGTGAAAACTAATAACTTGGAGTCAATTAGAATAATGAGATGGCCTTGAGAAGAAACTAAGAGGAATCTAACTGGTTTACCTTCCCCCATTACTGAACAAATTCAATTTCATATTTTGTCTCTATAAAACTGTACTTCCTTTAGTATTTTTTTCATCTATTTTTATTACATTAAAATATAGAGTTGTCATTTCTAACTGAATATTTCCCTTCAATGATTTTCTCTGACATATTTTTTAGATTCATTTGTCACGTATGTATCAGTACAGTTAGAGTAAGTAGAAAATCACATCATCACCCATTTGTTGAATATCTCCCATGAGAAGATACAGCTGCTGCTATAATCTTACATGTTGTTATCCATGGTTAATTCAGCAAATCATAGTAGGTCAGAGATAAAAAGAAGATTTAGGTGCCATTGGATCCATGCTTTCAAATATATTGAAGAAGAAACTTATTTCCGGATGTTTTCATAATCAGGAAGTAAGGCAGTACAATAGAGGTTTCCTAACAGGAAACAAACATAGTGCATTTAAATTCGTATTTTAATTCATACTCTAAAAATGTGCCAGCAAGTCCATGGAAGAATTCTGCTGAAAATTCAGAGATGAAAAGCAGTATATTCTCTCATTGTTCAGAATGAGCAGTTAGTAAAAACTTATTTCTATTTCATGGAAAAATACTTAAGACCTATGTTAAAACATTAGCATAGAAAAAGCAATTAAACAAAAAATTCCAGATAGTGTAAATGTACTAAACTTTTATAGTGATTAATCAATCAATGAAATTCAAAATTGTAACTCAAATAACGTAACTTTAAGTATATTGTGTAATCTAACAAATAGGAAAAGAAAGAAAAGCAAAGATCACGTGTAAATCTTTCAATTTTTGAAGACAATATATAAAAAAACTAATAGCAAACAATAAAATCGTGCCTTAAAATTTACAGATGAAATATGAAATAAGATAACATATCAATACACGAAAATTTGATAAAGTCAACCACTAAGGATAAAAAAGGAAATCATTGATTAGATAAACGAGAAAACCTAATTTTATCTTTTATGCAAGATAGATCTTTTAAATAGCTACTAAATAGTTTGTAGGTAAATAAATAAATAAATAAATTAGGAAAAATGTACCAAGCTAATGGACAAATTACGAACAGGAAACATTATGTTACCACAAGATAAAGAGGTCAGCCACTTTGTAATGATGAGTACTCCAATCTACAATGAAGATCCAGCAATTTCATAAAGCAAATAATGTAAAACTATCAATCAAAAAAATAAAAAACTACAAGAAGAAATAGGGGGACACACTGTATGAATAAAAGGCCTTAACAATCATGTTTGGGCACAATTATCAGAAGTAAAAATGTAGTCTACCTCCAAAACAGATATATTTTCTTTTCAACCACTTGAGAATATTTGTAAGAATTGTTTCTTTCAAAATGACAAGATTAATGATGAGAAAACACCAACAAGTATATACGAAATCTTTTAAAAGGTGAATGTTTTGTACAAATATATGTACATACGTTTTAGTAGGATGGATAAAATAAATGCTTTTTTGGAACAGATATATTATTGAACTCAAAAGCTCATCACAAAAATTAATGAAAATAAACTGTAAGCACTGAATTATCATGTATGTCATATAAAATATGTTAAACAGGTATAGTGGTTACATAAACTGGCTATATAAGTATATAAAAAATATACAAAGTGATTAAAACTATACAAATTAATTTAAATCTCATAAAATACTGAGAAATGGAGAAATGTGTTTTGTTAGATTTTACAAAGCCAACAATGAGAGCTAGTTTAGAAATTAAAAAAACAAAATGAAATATTGGAAAGTGTAAAGAAAAATTGACAGTATTAGCAATTGATTAGGTTAAATGTGGAATATTTATGAGAACGAAAAAAATTGTTAGAAAATATACTTATATAAATGTCTGTTTACAAATAAGTATAATCAATAAGTTTCTAACACTTTAATTAAAAATTAATTGATGAATAGATTTTATATGTGACAGAAATAAAATGGGAAACTTCTACATAAAGTTAAAAGACCTGGTTATATTAGAAAGGTTACCATTAATTCAAAATAAAATATACAGTACAAAAATATAAAGGCTTCTTTCTTAAGTAGAAAATTAAATATTGAATAAAAAATAGTTAACCTAAATTGTGATGGAAACACGAAATAAATGGGTGTGATTCTACTGTCCACATGGGAAAGAGAGTAAGAGTGTGAAAATGACATAAAAATTGTTAGAAATTAATAAAAAAGCTAGGTACGAATTGTATTAAAATATAACTCCAGAAAACCATTTTATAATCTTTTATTAAGAGCAGACCAATAATCCAAGAAAATTTTGTTATTTTAACGGAGAAAAAAAATCAAAGTCTAGTTTTGCATTTGAGTACTATTAATACTAAAGCTCATTTTAAAAACCTATGTAAATAAACTTATCCAGCCTTAGCCAGCTGCTGTGGATTGATTGAATTGTGTCCCTCAAAGTTCATATATTAGGGCCGGCCCGGTGGTGCACTGGAGAGTGCGCCGCTTGGGAGTGCGGCGGCGCTCCCGCCGAGGGTTCGGATCCCATGTGGAGACCGGTTCCCGCTCGCTGGCTGACTGCGGTGTGGGCACAGCACTGAGGGTTGCGATCCCGTTGCCAGTCAGTAAAAAATACAAAAAGGAAAAAATATATATATATATAACTCCAGTTAGGCTAGCTAATATTAAAAAGGCTGATAATGATAAATGCTGGTGTATATTCCCAGAGGAATGGAAATCATCATTTTGAAGGGATACCTGTACTCCCATGCTTACTGCAGTTCTATTTACAATAGCCAAGAGTTGGAACCAGCTTAAATGCCCATCATCAGATGAGTGGATAAGGAAAATGTGGTATATTATACAATGGAATACTGCTCTGCTATACGAAAGAACGAAATCCTGCCATTCAAAGCAACATGGAGGAACTTAGAGAAAATTATGTTAAGTGAAATAAGCCAGGCACAGAAATAGAAATACTGCATGTTTTCCCTTATATGTGGGAGTTAATAAAAACAAACAAACAAACAAATACATAGAAAAAAAAAGATACAACAATCACAATAATTCCTTGAACTTGTTAAGAGAAGTGAACAAAACTGAGGTTGCCAGGGGTGGGAAGTGGAGAGGTGGGGAGGGAGAAATTGGTAAAGGGCCATAAAAATCAATGACATTGTATAATGATAAATAAGAAAATAATAGTTATATCATTTAATATTGGCCTAAGAAATTGGGTCTTCACCACTTATAACTCCCTCACTTCTCCACCAAAAAAAATATATGTATACATATATATTTTTAATATATATATATAATATTTTTCCTTCTGTATCTTCTTGGAAGAATGTACAGCTCATTATTGTCAAAGGCTACTACTGCAACAAATAGAAAATGTGTAACATGTAGCTAAATTATCAAAGTCATCACAGAGCTCTGAAGAAAGAAAATAATATAAAATTTGAGAATGACAAAACCATGTTTTAATGGGATGATGATCGTGTAACCAACTGTTATTTATTTATTTATTTTTCTTTTCCTCTTCCAGAGAGTTAGAGTTTGGGCTCAGGAATAATATCAGGTCTGTCATAGGCATAGATCACTGACCAGTGATGGAGAAACCAGCAAAGCTCTTTGTAGTTTCACAGGGACACAGACAGATTTGAAAAATGGGGGGTCTCTCACCACAATTGGTTTTTCCTTCCGAGCTGAATTTCAGGGCTTTGTGGGAAGTTGAAGAATTAGGTTGTTTTGTTTTTCAAAAGTCAGAATATGATGTCTTAAAGTATTTCAGTACTTAAACAAACAGAAAACAAAAACAACAACAAAAAAAAAAAAATAAGAGGAGGCCACATTAAGCATACTTCAAGTCTCCTCATCACATTTTGCCAGATTTTCAACTCTTGTAGTAAGAGGCTAGGGAGGCTGTAGAAAGTTTTCAATGACAGAAATAAATTTTCTGCAGGCTTTTATGATTGAGGAGAAAGAAGTCTTCCAAACTTTTAATCAAATGTCCACTAAAACAATGCTTGAGGAACAAAAATAAAAGAGAGAATGGCTACGTGTTGCTAAGATTTGAACCCAGACCCAAGAGTTCAACCTGTTAGTGGACTGATGTGATCATTGTCTCAACCTGTGTTATAAAAGAGGAATGAAGGAATGTTTTCAGGTGGAAGATAGTATCATTTGAGTGCACTCTACTTCTTTTATACCCAATGGTAATCGTACAATAAAAATTTATTTGATATAGAAAGTTTATAATCAAGCGGATTGAAAAAAATAAACACAAAGGTAATTCATAAAGTTTGTGGATAAATAGAACTAAAAGATAATATGAACCTTTTCATGAACTTTTTGAAGTACCCTTGTCGAAGGATACCCAGAGGAGACCTGGAGGAGAACAAGGTTTTGGAGTTTGTAAACAAATACTTAAAATAATTATGGTTAATAATTTAAAAACATATAACAATTTGAACAAATAAATGAAAGGATGAATATTGGACCAGAAAAAGAAAGTTTGCAAAAAATTATTTATCACCCTCAATAATTGGAGGAGGGAAAATGTATATCTGAGGTACAGATGAATTTAACAGCAGATGGCACTTACAGAATAGTAAACTCAAAGAAAAGCCAGTAGAAAACACCCAAATTGAATCACAGAGATAAACAATAAATGAAGAAAAGGTTCTCAAAGTTGCTAAAAATCTAGATAATTATGTTTCGATAGTAAGGAAAGAGGAGGTATAGGGCAGAAGCAATAATGAAAGAGATAATAGCTAAGAACTTTAGAAAACTGATTTTGAAAAGTCAACTGACAGATTTGAAGTCTCTGAAGAGTATCACACCTGGTTTTATCATAGTATAACTGAGGAAAAGGAAAGAAAAATATAAAATGATGAAACGATCTAGAGAAAAATGATAAATTATCCTTAAATAAACAGGACTGAAACTCAACAGAAATAATAAAATCTGGGGGAAAAATTATTACAATAATTTTGTAACCAGAAAACACACTTGACAGGATGCACACGTAAAGATGCTTTCTTTCAGACAAAGTCTGAGGGAATTTCTCTTCAGTAAACTTTTAATAAAGTAAAAACTAAAAGGAATTATTTAATCAGTATAAATGATCCCAGAGTAAACTATGAAAATGCAAAGATGAGAAAAACAAAGAGTAAACTGTAAATATAAATTAATATTGACTGTACATACCATAAGGGTAATGTGCTGTGAAGTTTAAATATATGTGGAACAAAATTGCATTACAATTGAAGTATAAAATGTGAAAAGGGTTAAATAAAGTTAAGATTTCTAAGACTCTAACTGTATTGGAGAAATGATAGAAGTAATAATTTGTATTAGACTTTAATAAGTCAAGTATACATGCTATAGTCTCTACAATAACCATTAAATATAAAAGACCTAGTAAATCATCAGACTATAAAAAAGGAATATTAAAATGAATTCATTAATAACATTGAAGGTTAAAAGAAGAAAAACAGAACATTAAGTAGTCAAAGAGAAAATGAGTAAAATGATAAATGTAAGTCTTAAATTATTTTAAATTAAGTGAATTAATATAGAAAATAAAGACTAATATTGTCATAATGTATTAAAAATATACATAATTCTTATGAGACAGACTTTAAATATAAAACAATAGAAAATCAAAGCATTGAAAAAATGTACAGTGCAAAGATTATCCCCACACACAATAAAAGTTTTATAGCTATGCTCATATCAAACTAATACATTTCAAGATAAAAATATTTCTAGAATAGATCTATTTCAAAGTGCACAAGGGTTTCATCAACTATAAAAATACAATGATTAAAAATTTTCAATTATCCTACTCAAAAGCAATAAAATATACAAAACAAAGAAGAAATATTTATAAGGTCCAACTCCTTTATTGTAGAAGAGGCAGAAAGGGATGGATTTAGAACTGAGAATCTTATGAGAGACACAACACACCCCTTTGTCTCCTCAGTTTCTATCTGCATCCTTCACATGTGTGTGAATTTCCGCAGTTCAGTGAAACCACTATATATTGCCACTAAAACATACAGCTCTCTTTTAAGAGAAGTTCTTGCCCTTACTCCAAATGAGGAAATGCACAGTCCCAGCAAACATTACTATTGCTGATTATATTAATCAGACCCCAAACTCAGTCACAGGATATTCTCCTACCTAAAGACTAAACAATAACATTAATGTCTAATGCCTTTCTGTAAAATACAAATAAGAAAAGAAAAGATGGAAGAAATAGTTGTATATAAAAAAAAGATGGAAGAAATGGTTGTTACACATACATATATGCACATGGTCACAGTTTGTAGTTGATGTCAATGCCTTCCTTCTTCCATTGTCTATTCCACATTTCACCTTCCCTGAGTCAAAACTTTAGCTGGTCAGGGTTTTTTCTTTTTTCTTTTTTAACCTACTGTAGTAATGCAAAGCTTCCTTCATAAAGCATTTGTGTCTTCAATTGTCTTGCTTTTGCTGTGTTTGTTTTTGTTATTACTATTATAGTTTTTCATTAACCTTTATTATTGGACATGGGAATATTAAGAGGCCCCAAAGAATTGCTTGGACTCTAGACACAGAATCTGTTGACTACCAATATGTAGCAGCAATTCAATTTCCTCCTGGTAATCAAAATCAGTCCCTTGGTCACTAGATTAACTCATTTTGTTCTGCTTATTTGTTCAGTGGCATAAGGAACTCAAAATAACCAGAACACAGTCTCATCTTCCCATTCAATGAAGCCATTGTTATTTCTACTCACTGAGGCACCACTTGCTCTCCTTGTAGACCAAGACCTCCACATCTGCAAGTTCTGGCTAGAATTGCCCTTTACCTATTAAATAAATTAAATCAGTGATTAATAACACTCAAAAGAAAGAAAGAGACGAGAAAGACGGACAAAAATCACCAGGCTCAGAACATTTTACTGGTCAATTTTACCAAACATTTAAGACAGAAATGATACCAAGTCTCCGAAATATCTTTCTTTCCGAAAATAGCTGCTAAAGAAACACATTCTACTTCACTTTATGAGTCCATAATCACCCTAATTTCAGAACCACATAAGAAAATTACAGATTAATATCTCTCATAAACATAGACACAAAAGACCTCAAATACTTTAACAATCAAACATAAAATACATAAAAATAACTACACAACATGACTAAGTGAAGTTTATCCCAGGTATTCAAGGCTCAATAAAAAAAAATAAAGAACTTAGAAATAAATCCGCATTCTTCCAGCCAACTGATCTTTGGCAAACACAACAAGATCATACAGTGTAGAAAGGACAGCATCTTCGATAAATGGTGCTGGGAAAATGGTATCAGTATGTAGAAGAATGAAACTAGACTCCTATTTCTCACCCTTTACCAAAATCAACTCAAAATGAATTAAAGACTTAAATGTAAAAACTGAAACTACAAAACAACTACAAGAAAGCATAGGGGAAACACTCCAAGACATTGGTCTGGGCAAAACTTTTGTGGAGAAGAATTCTAAAGTACAGGAAACAAAAGCGATAACAGACAAATGGGATTATACCAAACTAAAAATCTTCTACACAGCATAAGAAACAATCAACAGAGTGAAAAGGCAACCAGAAGAATGGGAGAAAATATTTGCAAACTATTCATCTCACAATGGATTAAAATCTAAAATATACAAGGAACTCAAATAACTCAACAGCAAAAAAAAAAAAAAAAAAATCTAATTAAAAAGTAGGCAAATGACCTGAGTAGACATTTTTCAATAGAAGACTTACACATGGTGAAGAGGTATATCGAAAAAATGCTCAACATCACTAATCATCAGAGAAATGCAAATCAAAACCAAAATGAGATATCATCTCACCCCAGTTAGAATAGTTATTATCAAAAAGACAAAAAATAACAAATGGTAGTGAGGATGCAGAGAAAGGGGAACTCTTATATACTGTTGGTAAGAATGTAAATTAGTACAGCCATTATGGGAAACTGTGTAAAGATTCCTCAAAAAAACTAAAAATAGAAGTACCATAAGATCAAGCAATTCCACTGCTGGGCATTTATCTAAAGGAAAATAAAATTAGCATTCAAAAGAGATATCTGCATACCCATTTTTATCACAACACTATTTGCAGTAGCTAAGTTATGGAAATGACCTAGGTGTCTGTTGACAGATGAATTGATAAAACATGATATATATGCAAAATGGAATACTACTCAGCCATGCAAATGAATGAAATCCTGTTGTTTGCAGCAACATGGATGAGCCTGAAAGATATTACATTAAGTGAAATAAGTCAGAAAGATAAATACCACATATTCTCACTCATGCGGGAGCTAAAATAGATATTAAGTTGAACTGTTAGAAGTAGATAGTAGAACTGTGGTTACTAGAGGCTGGGAAGGGAAGGAGGAAGGGGGCTGGTTTATGGACCCCAAATTACAGCTAGATAGAAAAAATAAGTTCCAATGGTGTGCAGTAGTGCTAGGCATCTATAATTAATGATAATTTATTGTATGTTCTCAAATGGCTAGAAAAGAGGAAATTGCATGTTCTCATCACAAAGAAACAATAATATTTTGTGATGATGATTTTGCTAACTACTCTGATTTGATCACTACACATTGTGCACATTAATTGAAATATAACTCTGTACCCCAAAATGTGTACCATCAATATGTTTAAATAAAAAAAGAGTTAAAAAATCAATTAATATAATCAGCCCCTTAAACTAAAGATGGAAAATCATGTGATGATATCAATTAGTGCAGAAAAAGTCTGATAACATTCAATAGCCATTCATAACAAAAAATCTCAACAAATTAGGGACAGAAGGGAACTTCCTCAATTTTATAAAGAACATGTACAGAAAACATACAGCCAACATTATTGTTAATGGAGAGAAACTGGACATTTTACCCCTTACAAGTGGAACAAAGCAAGATGCCCTCTCTCACCACTCCTACTCAACATAGTACTGAGAATCCAAGCTAGTGACACAAGACAAGGAAAAAAAAAATCTCTACAGATTGGCAAGGATGACATGAAATTGTCTCTTTTCACAGATGACACAATTGTCTATGCAGAAAATTTCAGTAACTGGAAAATCTAAACAAAACGAACAAACAAAAAGCCCCAAACTCCTGGATCTAATGAGAGTGTATAGCAAGATCATAAAATGCAAAATTTGTTTCTTTCCAAAGAGTAAAGTATGGAAAGGGGGGAAACAGAATAACTTTAAGCTGGAGAAACCTGACAGATATTAACTCACCTGGGTGATCAACAGTGGTGAGTCATGTTGATAGCTCAGATTTACTCTTGACTCAAAGTAAAATGACACTTAACTTCTGTGCTCTTTCTCCTAAATAACCATATCTCCAGTCTAATCATGAGAGAAACATCAAACAAGTTCCAATTAAGGTACTTTCTCCAATATACCTTACCAATACTCCTCAAAACTGTCAAGAGCATCAAGAGCAAGAAAAAAAATCTAAGAAATTGTCTCAGTAGAAAGGAGGGTAAGTACATATGACTATTAAATATAATGTGACATCACAGGTAGAATCGTTAATTAGAGAAGAGACATTAATTTAAACTAAGGAAATCTGAATCCAGCAGGGGCTTTAGTTAATAATAATATCGTTTCCATATTGGTTCACTATTATAACAATACATCATTAACATGTGCATCATTAATATAACATACATTATTTACATAAGATTTTAATAATAGGGAAAACAGGAATACAGTGCTATATTCCCAAGAATTCACATATATATTATAATTTTAAAGATTTATTAAAAATATTAATACACAAAACACTCACAAGATAAAGGTAACCAGAAGTAAACATGTGAAAATTAAGCAATAGACATATTCACCATCTGTGCCCTTTTGAAAATGCACACATACATTTATGCACACTATACTTCATCATAAATAAAATAATTTTATGTATGCGCATAAAATAAACTAAAGAGCATTAAAGTATGATTAGATTAAAAATTAATTTAGAGAAGTGAAGACCCTCAAATACACATTAAATCAGATTTTAAAATTATTCTCAGCATGCATTTAAATTTTACAAGCATTATCTACCTCAGTGTTCTAGAAAAATATATATTCAACATATTTATTCTTTATTTCACTGTTCATATCTTTGTGAGTTAGTGTTTTTCTGTCTGGGCTACATTTCCTTCAGCTTACAGAAATATTTTCAGAATTTATTTCAGACCCCTTCTTCTGTTTTGGTTCTCCCAGATTCCATTTGCTTGAGATAGCTGCATTCCCCCTGTGTACTAAAAAAAATGACCAAAATATTTGGCAGTTTTTTCCACTGAAGGGTGGATTTTATTTTGACCAGCATAAAAGAGAAAGGCTATATTATCTGAGTTCCAAGATTTTGTGGCATTTAGGTTCCAGGACCTTCTGTTTCTTCTACTTTGCCCTTTTGGAACATTGCCCTGAAATAATGTCATAATGCAATTAGATATAAAACACAGAATGGTAGGCGAGGCACCACTCTGCCAGCTCTCACAGCTGAAGCCAGCTCATTGCCAACCTGCCATATGAATGCAGTCATAAGTGTACACACAAGACCAGACACAAAACAAAAACAAAACAAAAAAAAAAAACTCCTCCACAGCAAACTAGACAACTGTGAAAAATACATTTTTAAGTCAGAAAAATGAAAATTTTTGTGGTATCTGTTTTATAGAGCACCAATTAATTGAAAACGCTTTTATTTTAATGGATACTACTATGGTTTGACTCTGTCCCCCAATTTTCATATGTTGATGTTATGTGGAGGTGTGGCCTTTGGGAGGTTATTAGGATTAGATGAGGTCATCAGGGTGGGACCTCATGATGGGATTGGTGGCTTTATAAAAAGAGGAAGAAGGACTTGAGTAGGCCTCTACTAAGTGATTCCCTTTACTATTATGACACAGCAAGTAAGCCCTCATCAGACGCCAATGCCATGCTCTTGGATTTCCCAGCCTTCCCAACTGTATGAAATAAATTTCTTTTCATTATAAATTAACCAGTCTACAATATTCTGTTATAACAACAGAAAATTAACTAAGACAAAACAGTGGTATCACAAATTAGGTTGTTGCTATAACAGATACCTAACAATGTGAAGGCAGTTTTGGAACTGGGTAATGGGTAGAGGCTAAAAGAATTTAGAGGAGGAGGCTAGAAAAATCCTAGATTGCTGTAAACAAATCATTAAGGGCAATTCTTGTGAAGGCTTAGAAGAGTAGACTAGAGAAAGTGTGGAACTTCTTAGAGATTACTTAAGTGGTTGCGATTAGAATATTGATAGAAACATTCTAAGAATGAAAAGATTTATATTTTATTTTAATTCTGTTTGTCAATAAACTTTTTGAAGTACCCTGATAAAAGACCATTCTGATGAGTTCTCAAATGGAACTGAGGAACCAGTTACCCGAAACCAACGCAAAAACCATTCTTCTTATATAATATAGCAAAAAAACTTTTCTGTACTGTGTCCATGCCCAAGAGCTTTATGGAAGGTAGAATTTAAGATTGAGAAACTATATATTTGGCAGAAGTAATATCTAAGCAGCAAAGCATTCAGGCTGCTGCATTGCTACTTTAACAGCTTATAGTAACATGTGAGAGGAAAAAAAGCAGAAAATTTCAAAAAATATGAGCCTGGATACCTAAAGAGTGAAAAATCTTGTTTGAGTGTGTCCAAGCACCCCTTTGCTGAAGAGATTAGTATGAACAGAAGGAAGCCAGAGGTTATTCCTGAAGACAGGTCTTTTTGGAGAAAGGCCAAAAGCATTTTAGAGATTTTTGAGACTGTGCTTCCCATCACAGTGCCAAAGCTCTTGAAGGGAAAAAGTGGCTTTGGGGTACAGGCCTGGGATGCTCTACACAGTTCACAGTCCTTGGCTGCCTTGAGTCTCTGTTCCCTGGATTACAGGATAGTGTCCCTCATACACATCATGTGTGGTTCAACTTAGTCCAGATTTAGCTCAATCCACTGCTTACAAAGGCACAAGTTGTAAACCTTTGTGGCTTCAATGTAATAAGTCTTCAGGCCTACAAAATGCAAGAACTGTGGGGGCCATTTGTATGACTTCCTTTGAACAATGTTTATTTATCTCCTTTGCCCATTTTTAAATTGGATTATTTGGTTTTTTATTGTGTAGTTTTTTGAGTTCTTTATATATTCTGGATATTAATTCTTTGTTGGATACATAGTTTACAAATAATTTCTCCCATTCTGTAGGTTGTCTTTCCTCTCTTTTGATTGTTCCCTTGGCTGTGCAGAAATTTTTAGTTTGGTATAATCCCATTCGTTATTTTTTTTTCTTTTGTTGCTTGTGCTTTTGGGACTGGATAAGAAAAAATGTACAATATATACACAATGGGATACTACTCAGCCATAAAAAAATGAAATTCTTTTTGCAGAAACAGGGATGAGCTGGGAGAAAATTATGTTAAGTGAAATAAGCCAGACAAGAAAGGGAAAGACCATATGTCCTCATTCATAACTGGGTGGAAAGAAAAAAAGAGAGAAAGAAAGGACAGATCACAGTAATATTTTGAACTTTCAAAAGGAGAGAATAAAGCTAAGGACAGAGATTGGTGGAGAGGGTGGGAGGTAGATTGAGAGCGATTGTTTGGGTAAGAGGCACAAAGAATGATTATGATTTGTAATAATGATTATGCTAATAAAAATAAATACATAAATGAAAAAAAAAGAATTGTGGAGGCATGGTCTCCTTCACCTGGGTTTCAAAGGACGCCACAGACTGCTTAGGGACCCAGGCAGAGATAGAGATAGACAGAGAAAGATATCTTCTGCCAGGACAATGACAGTGGAACTGTTGATTCAAAGCTGCCACAGAGAGTCCCCATAGTGCATTGCCTAGTGGAGCCATGGGAGTGGGGCTGCTGCCAAAACTTCAGAACTGTGAGAGCTGCCATGTAGACTAAGCCCGGAAAAGATATAGGGGCAGGGATGCCCAAGACCTTGGGGGCTCAACCCCTGTCCCAGTGTGCTCAGGATGTGGAACATGGCAACAAAGAAGATCATTGTATAACTTTAAGATTTTGTTTTCCCTGTTGTGGTTTGGACTGACTAAGGATCAGTTACACCTCATTCCTTGCCAATTTTTCCCTTTTGGAATGGGAAAGTCAATTCTATGCCTGACCTACCATTGTTTTTCAGATGTATATTACTTGTTTTAATTTCAGAGGCTTACAGATGGAGAGAATATGCCATGGGATTAATTGTGTCTTGAGTCTCACCCATATCTAATGTAGATGAGAATTGCACTGACCACACTGATATTTGTGTAGTTCTTTTCCTAAAATTGTAGTGTATTTACTATAGACATTTGCCCCAGCACCTATGGACAAATGTGTGGTGTCTCATTTCAACTAAATATTAAACTAATAAAGGTTTTGCTTTTAGCTAAAAAACAAACAAACAAACAAACAAAACTGATTTTTGAGTTAATGCTAGAATGAGTTAAGACTATAGGAATATTAGGATAGAATAAATGTATTTTACATGTGAGAAGAACATGAGCTTTTTGGGCCAAGGGCAAAATTCTGTGGCTTGAATGTGTCCTCGAAATTTCATGTTTTGGAAACTTAATCCCTAAATTCATATATTGATGGTATTTGGAAATGAAACCTTTGGGAGATAATTAGGATTAGGTAAGGTCATCTGGGAAGAGCCCCATGATGATACTGGTTGCTTTATAAGATGAGGAAGAGAGACCTGATCTGGAACACTCTTGCCCTCTCGCTGTGTGATGCTTTTTGCCATGTTATGATGCACAGGAAGAACTTCACCAGTGCTTGTACCATGCTCTTGGACTTCCCAGCTTCAGAACTATAAGAATAAATATCTTTTCTTCATAAATTTCCCAGCATGTGGTATTCTTTTATAGTAACAGATAATGAACTAAGACAGATATGTCTGTTGGTAAGCATTTATAGTTTGACAGTTATTTTCTTTCAAATGTCAGAATTCAGGTATTAGCTTTTTTGTTGTTCCATGAAGACATAAATGTCTTAAAAAAAAAAAAAAAAACCTGACTACTTCTAAGATTTTCTCCTTGTGTTTTTGTTTTCAGCAATTACTGTTATGTGCCTTAGTGAACTTTTCTTTACATTTAAACTGCTTAGGATTTTCAGTTTTTGCAGAAATGAATTGATGCCTTTTATCAATTTAGTAAATACTCAGCCATTGTTTCTTCAAATATTATTATTCTTACCATTTTTCTCTCTTCTCCTTTTTGAATTCTTTGTTTTGTAAAAGTGTTCTTTTTGAATGCTTCAATTTGGAAATGTTATCATTATCTGTTTTCCAGTTTACTGATGATTTCATTCTTATTGAAAATAATAGTCCTGGTATTTTAAGACTTTTGACAACAGAGCCAATATCTAGATCACATGGGACCTTTTCTAATGTCAGTTTTTTTCTCTTAGTTTTCCCTCATTTGGTCCTATATTGGCTTGCCTTGTAATTTTTAAATGGATGGCAACTATTTTTTTGTGGAAAAGAGTGAAGATTCTAAATGAAACCTCCTCCAGAAAAGCTTAACCTCTTTCTCTGTTCTCATGTTTTCTCTAGAATTATGATGGATAATTAAATAGCTCTCATTGCATTCAAATTTATTTTTTGAATTTGATACTTATATAAGTAATTTTCTATGTTTTTTGTGTTTTCAGCTGTTTTCAGAGGGATATTAATCTTCCAAAAGAAAATGAGTCATAGCCAAAATCAGATGCTCCTTAATTTTCATAAAACAATATTTCCACCTGTTAGATTAGTACATAAGTAATATGAAAATGTATAACTAAAACTGTCTTCTTACTCTTGATATCTGTACATTAATTTGTAAAAACTTTTTCTAGCATATTTTGATTATGTATTTGAAATTAAGAATTATATGTACTTTTCCTAGCATTTTTTTTGAGAAATGTATACTACCTAAAAGTACTCATTCAATGGTACAAAGATATATGTAAAGGATTTTACTATAATGTATAATATAAATGTGACTATTGGCATACATATTGAACGATGTGGACTGTATATTTATACAATAGATTATTAAAATATAGATAATGTTTAATTTTTAATATTAAGTGTTGGAGCATTGAGGCCACACACCTCCTCCTGGGGCAGAGAACTAGCCATGACCCCACCTACATACGTGTAGGTAATCTGTTGAAAACATTTGCCTGGACAGGAGAGATAAAGATGGCGCCTGACAGAAGCCACCAGGGAGTGGCCAAAGAAAGACATAGTTTAAAATTATTGGATAAAAGATATTTCCGTGCTTGTGCTCACCGCGTAATTGCAATAGCAAAGCATTAGAGCAAGATGCATATTCACATGACCTTTAAGATGATAGGTTGAAGTTAGGAAATCCCCTTGCCATATGCTTATAAAAGCAGGTACTTGTGTGAAAATAAATGGAACTGTTTGACGGAACCCCTGCCACATCTGAGTGTCTCTCTGTGGGGCTGAATAGGCGGGCAGTATACTCACCTTCCTCCCGGACTCTCCTGGCCACTAGGGTGGCAGGAGTAATCCTACTGGTTCCCTCTCTTGCTCATCCCATGGCAGGGGGATAAAAGGGGCTACTGGGAGGTTTGGGCCTGCTGCCCCTGAGCCCCCGCAATTAAGTATGAAAATAAAACATTAGCCTAATTGCACAGTTTACAACTCACATAGCACACGAACATACACACTTTTGATTGGGTAGAACACATAAAGATTATTTTGATAAGTAAATATAAAAGACATAAATCGAGTTCCTTCAAATAAGCTACATAATTTGAAACTGATATTACATACTACAGATACAAAAGTATGAATTTGATTTGTTCTAGAATTTTTTATACTGTTAATGGCAAATTGAAATAAAAGTTTAATTTATTTTATTAATATGGTGTATCACATTTATTGATTTGTGTATGTTGAACCAACCTTGCATCCCTTGGATGAATCCCACTTGATTGTGGTGAATAATTTTACTGTATTTTGTAATTTTGCTGTATTCTTTTAGCTAGTATTTTATTGAGGATTTTTGCATCTATATTCATCAAGGATATTGGCCTGTAGTTTTCTTTTTTAGTTGTATCTTTATCTTGTTTGGGTATCAGGTTGATGTTTGCTTCATAGAATGAGCTTGGGAGATTTGCCTCTGTTTCAATCTTTTGAATAGTTTGTAAAGAATTGGTGTAAATTCCTCTTTGAATGTTTGGTAAAATTCCACTGTGAATCCATCTGGTCCTGGGCTTTTCTTTGTTGGGAGCAAAAGAAACAATTAACAGAGTTAAAAGACAACCTATTGAGTGGGAGAAAATATTTGCAAAATATACATCTGACAAAGGATTAATATCTAGAATGTACAAGGAACTCAAACAACTTTACAAGAAAAAACAAGCAACCCAATTAAAAAATGGGCAAAAGAGCTAAATAGGCATTTCTCAAAGGGAGATATACGAATGGCCAACAGACATATGAAAAAATGCTCAACATCACTCAGCATTCGGGAAATGCAAATCGAAACCATACAGAGATACCATCTCATCCCAGTTAGGATGGCTAAAATCCAAAAGACTGTGAACGATAAATGCTGGTGAGGTTGTGGAGAAAAAAGAACTCTCATACATTGGTGGTGGGACTGCAAAATGGTGCAGCCTCTATGGAAAATGGTATGGAGGTTCCTCAAACAATTGCAGATAGATCTACCATATAACCCAGCTATCCCACTCTGGGAATAACCCAGAGGAATGGAAATCATCAAGTTGAAGGTATACCTGTTCCCCAATGTTCATCGCAGCACTCTTTACAATAGCTAAGAGTTGGAAGCAGGCCAAATGTCCATCATAAGACGAGTGGATACAGAAAATGTGGTATATCTACACAATGGAATACTACTCTGCTATAAAAAAAAGAGTGAAATACCGCCATTTGCAACGACATGGATGGACCTTGAGAGAATTATATTAAGTGAAGCAAGTCAGGCACAGAAAGAGAAATATCACATGTTCTCACTTATTTGTGGGAGCTAATAATAAATAAATAAATACACAAAAAAAGGAGGGGAGGGAAGAAGACATAACAATTACAATTCCTTGAAATTGCTAGGACAAGCAAACAGAAAGGACATTGTTCAGAGGGAGGGGGGAGAGGGAGGAGGGAGGGAGGTTTCGGTAATTGGCCACAATAATCAACCACATTGTATATTGACAAAAAAAAAAAGTTTAATTTATTTTTTCCCTGTACTACAAGCCTCTTTCTACGGCAACTTTCACTGTCTCTTTCATGTGTTTATATAATTGTACAGTACTAATTTAATCTATTCAGGGGGGATCACTTTAACAAGATTAAATTAAGTCACATTCCTAGATAATATACATGGGAAGGAAAGGATGATGATTTTATAATCAGCCAACAAGGTTTATTTCTTGACAGTTACTCGTACTATTTTTTTTTCTAATTATCTTCACTTTGGATATTCCTTTATTTTAGTTTCTCTCTTCAGTTAAATTTAAAAATGAGGTAGAAAGATAACACAATTAAAAAATTATGTACAAATAGGGCACACATTTCAGATAGCAAGCGAGGCAAGCATTTCATAGAGGTATTCTCCCTAGTTGTGAGGAATTCGTTTTTGTGAATGTTTCACTTGATGATTACATAATATTACTGCAAATCTTAAGTTTTGCTGAAATAACAATTTATGTATATTCTGTGTTATAAAATTCTAAAGCAAAAGGCCATAATTATAGCAATTACCTTATTGTATTAGTCCATTTCTGTTGCTTATAACAAAATACCTAGAACTGGGTAATTTGTAAGAAAACAAAATTTATTGCTTGCAGTTTGGTGGCTGGAAAGTCTGGGGAATACATCTGGTGAGGGTCTTGTCCTGGTGGTGACTACAGAAACTAAGGGAGTCACATGGTGAATATAGTGAGCAGAAAGAGATTCTCACATGCTGCCCTTTTAAAGCTCTCAACCATGCCCATGACCACCACTATTAATCCATTCACTAGGCATGATCCTCAAAATCTAATCACCTCTTCAAGGCCCTACCTTTCAATTATCATAATAGGATTTTCCACCCTCAACAGTTTCAATGGGGATTAAGCTTCACTGACTTAAAACTTAGGGGACACAATTTAATCCATACCACTTTTCTTTTAAACATTACTGCTGATAAGTGTGTTCAATAATTCTTCTATGCCAGAAACTCAGATTTGTTTACCCACTGTGTAGTGCCAGTGATTGATCAAGCAAGCAAATCTATCAATTTTGAAGAGTTGAATGAATTAAGGAAATCACAGTTTAAAAGAAGCCCTGTAGTCATATATGCCATTTTTAGGTTTTTTATTCTTTTGTTGTATTAATTGTAAAATATCGGCACTTTCTTTTGAGGTTATAAGGGTCAAGACTAACAGCAGAGAGAAGCTTCCAGCAGGGATTGGGAGCCAATCAGATGCTTCTCTGCTCAGCATGAGATTTCTTCAGCTGCAAAAATAAAATGAATCAACCACAGAATTTCCCCAATAAGCTAAAAGAAGTCATTGTAGTGGTATATCATTATACCTCTGTGTAATTTACTTTTGAAAGTAAGTTTATAAAATAGGTCAATATTAAAATTGTAAATATAAAAATCAAACATCATGGTAATAAAAATGATTAAAAATGAGGTTACTTTACTTCTAATATAAAGTTTATTAAATGGTTATATTATATATCACAGGTAAGGAGATATTTATGCATAAACTTTTGGGTTTTTATCAAAACATAATTAATTATACATATTTTTGGGATGCAGAGTTGAATATCAATACGTGTGTACAATATGTGATGATCAAATCAGGATAATTTGTATATTATCTTTACAAAATGTATTCAGTCGTGTGACCCTTAACCAATTTTTCACTAACCCTCCTCCCCCAACCCCTTCCCTTTCCCACCTTTAGTAACCACAGTTCTGTTCTCTCCTTTTGAAAGTTCAGCATATTGTTTTGATTGTTCTTTCTCTTTTTCTTTCTTTTCTTCCTTTTTTCTTATTTATGTATTTGTAGCTCCCATATAGGAGTGAGGAAATGTGGTATTTCTCTTTCTGTGCCTGGCTTATTTCATTTAACATGATTTTCTCCAATCTCATCCATGTTGTTGCAAATGGCAGAATTTGCTTCCGTTTTATGGCTGAGTAATATTCCATTGTGTATCTATATCTCATTTTCTTTATCCAGTCATTCATCAATGGAAATTTAGGTTTGCTCCATATCTTGGCTATTGTAATAATAACTGTGATAAACATGGGAATGCAGGTATCCCTTCAACATGATAATTTCCATTCCTTTGTGTAATACCCAGTAGTGGGATTGCTGGATCGTATGGTAATTTATCTGTTGTTTGAGAAACCTACATATTGTTTTCCATAATGATTTCAGTAATTAATAGTCCTACCAGCAGTGTAGAAGTGTTCCCCTCTCACCACATCCTTGCCAGCATTTGTTATCCTTTGTCTTTTTGATAATAGCCACTATAACTGGGGTGAGATATCTCAATGTGGTTTTGAATTGCATTTCCCCAATGCCAAGTGATGTTGAGCATTTTTGTGTGTGTGTGTACCTATTGGTAATTTGCATGAGTTTTCTTTTTTTCTGGGTTGTGTGCTTATTCTAAAAATGGTTAGAAGCACTTTGTTTTCAAAAAGCACTTTCTTGCTTTCTTATTAAAGATGTGTCTGTAGTAGTCCATCAATTTATAGATACTAGTTGAATTCAGGTAGTTTTTACTTTCGATAAATCAATACTGATATAAATTGAGGTGTTTGGGGATTTTCTTTCGGTTATAGATGTGTTTACTTTTCTTTCTAATGCTTTTTATTGTTTTCATTCACATGGAAATGTTCATTTTAATTTCAATCGAATTAACTTAGAAAACATGTCAAATGCCAATAAAATTAGGTTATCAGAAAAAAATTAAGGTACATGATTACAAATTTGCTGTGCCATAGTTTGGTATCTATAAATTATTTTATATGCATTTGTATTTTTTTAATTGGGTCTTTTGTTAGCTGGTTTTCTTGTAAAAATTTAGATGTTTATATAAAAAATTTTCACCAACATTGAATTTAAATAATGATTTATACCTACATTCAAAGTATTGGTTAGATCAGATTCATACATATTCAGGCACATATTTTGACAATTCATTCTTTGTACTACACAAAGTTAAGTTCCTTTAAGAATACAAATGGCAAAACAAGCCAAAAACAACAAGTGGTGACAGAATTGTACTTGATTTTTTAAACCAAATTGATAAATTATTGAAAACTAAGTCTGATTAATGACAAAGGAATGTCAAAGAGATACAGAAGCCAACTGAAAGATATCCCAATGGCCAAAGCTGAGCAAACAGTACATGAAGTAATATTGAATGAAGACCCAAAGTAAAAAATAAATAGCCACAAGTCAGTACCAATATAAATAAATGATGGAACAAATAATTAAATAGGGTCCAGGGGAAGGAAATGGGCAGATCTCCTGTGCAAAACAATTCCAAAGAATTTGTGAAAGGGAGGTATGACATGAATTCCTTAAGTGTGGATTGTTCCCAGTAGTTACCTCTTTCCAAAGAGTATAGTATGGGGAGGAAAAGTATGGAGTAATTTTACAACAGAGAAACCAAACTAATACTACCTCAGTCAGGTGATAAAGTTTAACATTAACATTGAAAAGTCATGTTGATAGCACGTACATGCTCTTGGTATGGTGCTAAAAGAGTAATACTTTACTTCTTGCCTTCTTCCCGAAATGGTCTAACTCTAATGTAATCATGAGACAAACATCAGTTAAATTCTAATGGAGGAACATTCTACAAAACACCCGGCAACTACTCTGCAGAACAAAGTCTTGAGAAACAAGAAAGGTTTGAGGAACTGTTACAATTGACAGACCTAGCAACTAAATGTATGTGATATCCTGTATGGGATCCTGAAACAACAACAAAAAAAGATGCTCGGTTTAAAACCAAGGAGATCTGAATCGAGTAGAGATGTTAGTTAATATTGTATCAATAGTGGTTCAGTAAGTGTGATATTTGCACTTGTCAACCGTAAGGGAAACTGCATATACATGAAAACTCTCTGGACTATATTCATAGTTTTTATTTAAATATTTACGTGGTGGTTTTGTTTAGAAAGTGTTTCTTGTGCATTATTTCACTCAATTCTTACAATAATTCTATGGTATAGATTTTATTTCATTTACTTTTGATGGACAACTAAGTCTTCTAAAATTTTTGCATCTCACTTAACACCGCTCAATAATTATGTGGAGAAAGGGACTTGAATCATATGATTGCATATCCTGCAACAAACCAAATTATGAAATGCCACTGCCACTGTGACATTTGATATTAGGCAATATCTTTGAAACATTTATTCAAATTCTTAGTGATATGTACATTATTATACTTGCATATTTGAATGAGTCCTAAACTGGTGTTAATGGGTATTTGAAGATAAAAATAAAGTGTGGAGGTTAAGTGCTTGAGTTCTGGGAGAAAATTTCCCAGTCTCAAATCCTACTGTAACACTTAGCAGGAGTGTGACCTGGTGGCCCAAGTTCTCTGTGGCTTGTTTATCTTCTTCAGTAAACAGAGTGATGCTACGACACATATTTCAAATGGCTGTTAAAAGAATTAAAATTAACATGTGTAAAGAGCTCACAACAATCCCAATCCTATAATAATGTCCAATACTTTCTTCTTATTATTATTCATAAAAATTGCCTTTATTAAAGCACTTACCAAAGACAGCCATCAGGTTAATTTAGGCACAGTTAAGGTTATCAGTCTGCAAATGTTGTTAAAGCATAATATAAAGGTTAAAATAGGTAAATAAGACAACTAATAACCACAATTACAAAATAAAACAATCCCAAATGTAGTGAAGGGATATATGCCACGTTTTGCCTCATATATTAAATACAGTTCATGCTATCCCGGGGGGGGGCTACCAAGAACCATTTTATTCCTTGTTGAAATTTCAGAATAACTTTATGGAATAAGATTTTGATTGTGATCTTTGTCCTTTCAAGATTATTTAATCTGTTTGATACTGCCTTATATTATAGTTGACTGTCTGTTATTTTCAGTACAGAGGTTTCCAAAAGATTTTAAGACTTTCATAGATGGCTTGCATTTACTTCTCTTATTTCTACTGATATCTGCACAGTTAGCTACAGCTACTCAATGTGCCATTAAGTAGACATTTTGGGCAAAAATTGTTGTTTATTTAGTAGATTAACTTCTCACGCCCTATCCAGCAATCTTTTCAGACCTATCATGATGTTTATACTCATGTACTAGTGGTTTTACTTCTTCAAAATAGACTCCAAAGTGGGATTTATGAAGCAAAGGTAATAGGAATTTACAATTTTGATAATACTTTCTAGGTTACTTTAGAAAACATGGTAGTTATTAATACTGTCATCAGATATTTTCAAGTGGCTTAGTTTTTTCTTTTCTGTTATATTATTGTTCTACCTCCTCCCCACCACACAAGTATGACAGCTGAAAATGATAATTTAGTCTTATTTGAATCTGCATGTTACAGATTACTGATAAGATTAGTACTTTTTTAGTTTTTGAACCACTGAAACTTTCTATTTTCTGATCACCACTTTATATGCTCTATTTCTTTTTTTCTTATTTTATTCATTTCCCCCTCCTTTCTTCCTTCCTTTCTTTCTACCTTCATTTATTGTTTCCTTCCTTCTTGCTTTCTGTTTTACCGTTATAAGCATGTTAAAGTTTTTACAATATTACAACTAGTAAATTCTTTGTCCACAAATGTTTATTCCAAAAATTTCATCTGGTTTAAATTTAACATTTGATTTTAAATATGTATATTTCAGAAACAGAAACATTTCAAGTTTATATCCACAAATCTGTCAAATGTTTTTGTAAATTATGGATTTCAATTCTTGCTTAAAAATATTCTCTACGGATGGAAGTATTTTATTATCCTCATATCCCACGTATAATTTATATTGATATATGCTCTGAAGATAGAATTTTACTCTGAGCAGCCAAATTTATTTGCAAAATTTATTATATAAACTATAATCACTCATATATGACATGAGATTTTCATATAATAATTGGGTAAGTTTTCACATTCTATCTTTTTTTTTTCCAGTGAACTTCAGTGATACCAAATATACTTTAGGGGTGGCTGGTTAGCTCAGCTGGTTAGAGTGTGGTGCTGATCACACCAAGGTTAAGGGCTCTATCCCTGTACTGGCCAGTACCCAAAAAACCCAGTAAATAAACAAAGAAATCAAAACCGAGATAAAATATACTTTAATCTCTACTGGAATGAAACCTCCCTTATTATATGTATACTTCTCTTATTATATGTATACAAGTATTTGGGTAGGAGTGCAATTCTTATAGTATATTATTTAAGTTTTCTGTGCTTCAACAGACCTATTTATAAAATGACGATAATATCACTAGCCTCTTAGGGATATTTGAGGATTAAATTAAACAATAAATAAGAGAGCTTAGAACAGCATCAAGCACAACTACTAATAAAAAAATCCATGACTGAGGCATTGGCTTACCTCCATTTATTAGTGAGTATTGGTGAATTTTGTATTTATTTTTACTATTTCATTCTTATATTCTTGTATATTTTAAAAAGAAAATTGAATTAAATTTTATTTCTACATTTAATAAAAACATCTATTTTCATTTGTTTTACAATAACTTTATTTTTTTTATAAAGCAGATGTTGGAAACCATAGTATTTCACCTGAGTACTGATTTGGTCACCCTTGACCGTTTTTCTACATAACGAACACATGTTTTCTTTGTGTTCAAAAATATAGCTAATATTTTATTTTGTAATTTTAACTAAATTTTAGTTAAATACTATATTACCTGCTTATAGGGCAAAATGGCCTTTACTGTAGAGAACACATACACACACACAGTCTCAATGTCCAAATATCTATATCACATATTGTTTGCAAACAGCAAAATGTTATATGTCACATAATAGATGGAGAATGAAAAGTATTCTAAATCTTCCTGTTCTTTTTCATTTATGTATTTATTTATTTATTTATTCCACTTCAAACTCCACATAAATCTTCCTGTTCTAATGCTTAGAGCACTGTTCTGTTTTATATATAAAGTTTTTGTTTTCTGAATGTGAGGTACAAAATATAATGCAGTGCGGTTGGAGTCCTACCTACAATGAGTGAGGAAAACTAATTAAACTAGTAAAACATTTAGCTATAAAAGGTTTGCTATGTGTGCAAAGATATTGTAAAACACATCTTAAGAGAACATTAATATGCTTTGCCTTCCTCCGTTTATGTTTAAGAAAGACTGATTTTACTTTACAAGTTGTGTGTGTCACTGTGTAAGTGTGATTGTGCTTATTTTACAGGAGACAGCATTTACATGTTCATTGTATTAATTGCAGGGATATGAAAAGGTGACAATGTTAGAGTCTGCAACAATTAAGTTAACTGGATAACTTATCAGTTAAGAGGAATAAGAATAAAATAGCACTTTGAAACAATTTAGAAACAATCACATTAATTATTAACTTGCACATGAAAAGGAGCGCATGTCTGTGTGAATGTATTTAAAAAACAGGTTTTTGTCTTCATTTCAATAAAATTGTAGTAGTTAAATGTGACATCTGCAAACATCTCAGGGCTACGGGGTCCCTCAGAAATTTTGCCCTAAAATGTCAAGCAATGGACAAAATAAGATGCAGTATTCTAGCTTGTGTCATTCCTAACATTTTCAAAACTGCATACCAAATAAGTAAACAATCCATAGACCGAGGAAAATACTCTTCTGAGAAGAGTTGTCCTCAAAATAGCTCCATAATTGTAAATATTTGGGGGGTACAACTGAGAGACTTGGAGAAAAATCTCATTGTAGATTTTATTTAGCAAACCTCATATTCTTCACCCAGACAGGAGCATGAAAGAGACTCTGGCTCAGCATGGAATCTTTCAGGACAACCCTATGACTCTGTCCAAGATTTTTATTATTTTCAGTCCTTGATGGGCTCCAGTTTGAATAATAAATCATGAAAAGGGCTCAAGGAGTTGGTGAGAAAACAAATTTTCCAGCAGTATTTATTGCCATTCCAGTACTATGGAAATTGTATGTGCTTAACAGAAGATTGAATGGTTCTGCAGGGGTTAGAAGACACTGGGAAGTGAAACATCATAAATTTTATAAACATTTCTTTCTATAGATTCAGCACTCACCTTTGAGACTCATTTAATTTCTTCCTAATATTTTTGCCTTAGTGAGCTTGATTTCTTTTTAGGAAAATGCAAAGTAAATAAAAATTAAGTTGTCACAGAATTCATAGCTTTCCAGAATTCTAGATAGCCAAATATTTCTAGATTTACAGGTAATTTTTCGGCTATTGGTTAGGACCCTGTGCCCCAATCCAAAGCATTTCTGAATCTTATTCCACTTAGAAACATTGTTTATCTCTTGCCTATCAGTTTTGCAGTTTTGGTGTCTATTTGAAATCACATACTTTAATTAACACAATGCATCTTAGACAGGGTCATCTTGTGATAGACAAGCACTGTCAGAAGAAAGGGGTCCCAGAGAAAGTAAAGCAAGAGCTTATAAGAAGATCAAAAGAAAGACACAAATAGAATCTAAGGTTAATTGTTATTTTTCATGCATAATTGAAAACCAAACATAAATAAAAAATAAAATAAACAGTGACTCTCTGGTGTCTTTGTATACATAAAGATCGACAATAACATTTAGGTCATGACATCTACCCACTTTACAGAAGAATCATTATGGCAATAATAAACTGTTTCAAAAATTGAGCAATCACCCAGATATATGCATGAAGTAAATTAATGTTTGAAAGCTTGATTTGAGCTTGAAGATATAACAATAAATCATGGTTCTGTGACAGTAAATGATGTATTACAAATCTCATTCATTCATTAATCCATTCATTTTTTTATTTGACAAGTATTGTTTGTACATATTTATGGGGTACAGAGTTATATTTCAATAAATGAATACAATGTGAGATGATCAAGTCAGGGTAATTAGCATATTCATTATTGCAAAAATGTATTATTTCATCATGAAGAGAACAATGGATTTTATAGAAATTTGTTATTACAGTAAAAAGGTAGTCAATGTATCCATTCAATAAACTGTTTGAGCACTGTATTAATTTCCTGTTGCTTTTACATCAAGTAAGTACAAACAGTGATTTAAAGCAACAGAAATATATTATCTTTCAGGTCTGGAGTCTGAAATTGGTCTTATGAGATGAAGTCAAATCATAAGAGATGAAGGTGTCGGCAGGGCTGTTTCTTTCCAAAGCTGAGGGTGGGATCTAAAGACAGCCCCCCTTCCTCACTCCTGGTTGCTTTCTCACATCACTCTAACCTCTGCTTCCTTCCTCAGAATTCCTAAGACTTCTTCCTCCCTTTAGAAGAATCCTTCTGTTTTTCTAATTTCAAGTCTACAATTATTTCCACAAAATGTGCCTTTTAATTTAATCAAAGACGTAAAAAAAAAAAACATTTCTGTGAGCTTTTCATCTCTAATATGCAATGATTATAAAACTGGTTTTAGGCACATCGTAAAGGATATTTATGGATTTAAGGATTCACTTACCCATTTGGCCTTATATGCATGATAGAAACACATTCACCTATGTCCTATATCTTGAAAGCTACAGATGTCACAATTTGGCAAAAATATAAATAAGCAATTTCTCCAGTAACTTTTAGAATTTAAAAGTAAGTCTTTGAATATGTTAAATGGAAGTATTTTATAATGTGAATAATAGCAATTCAGTACTCATAAATAAGATGCAATTTTTAGGATTTGAACCTGACTGCTTTAAATTAGAGTTAAAATTTTGTACAATTAGCAAGTTTTAATTATTTTAACATCTAGTGATATTTATGCAGTAAGATGAAGAAATTTTTTTTAAAATTGAGTACTTTCCCCATTAAATTAGTCCTGTATTTGAAGCCATAAAATCGATTCACTGTCTCTCAGGAACAAAGAGGCTGTAAACTACTGAAATCTGAGAAACGTCTAGGAAAAAATATTGAATAAAGATGTCAAAAGGTTTCTTGAAATGATTTTTTGTTCATGGTCAAGGGAAACATACATTTTGTACTTTCCATTTTCTGTTTTTCCAGGGATAAAATATTTAATGTTAGCACTGTAAACAATATTCTTAGAGAGCTATCGCTAAAATGGCTAAGATAGTGTAGAGCTCCATATATTTCAGGGGATGCTTAAAGGGAATAATTTGGAATGGTTTTCCTCCCTTTTGTAAAACAGTGTTACTATGTACGTGAAAAGTAATACAGAATGACAAACAATTTTGGGAAGAGAAATTGCGCATGAATGTAAAGACTAAAAATAGCTGATACATTCCCCTGCTGTACAATTAATAGAAATGATTATATTGATTGATGCATTCTCTATTTCAAGTCTGTAATTAAGTAATGGGGCACTCCAGAATAAGCACTCCATTATAAACTATAAAATATTGATATAATTAACACATCTCTGCACTCATACAAATTATAGCATAAGATGGGAGGCAAATGAATAGAATATGTGGTTAGAGTGTGCTGTGCAAATATGGACAGAGTCCCTAACCCTAAATTAGCCATACAGAAGGAACTAGTGAAAGTAGAAAGAACAAAAGTCAATACCCGCGGCTTTGATAGATTAAGAACTCAAAAGAAGGGCCGGCCTGGTGTCGCACTGCTGCAGTGCGCCGCTTGGGAAGCGCGGTGGCGCTCCCGCCGAGGGTTCGGATCCCACGTACAGACCGGCCGCTCGCTCACTGGCTGAGCGAGGTGCGGATGTGACACTGTGGGTTGCGATCCGTTGCCGGTCACGAAAAAAGAGACAAAAAGGAAAAAAAAAAAAAAAAAAAGAACTCAAAAGAAGTATAATCTGTGTAGAAAATAGAGAATGAACAGTGAGTCTGAACCAAAACTTTTGGAAAAGTAGTCATGAAGGCTGTAATATGTCATGCCAGGAAACTTGGAATCTTTCTTCAAAATAACAGCATAAAGGGATTTACCATTGGCAGTTTTAAATGATTTTCTATTTCAGATAGACACCACGGTGGCATGTGAGGGACAGATTAGAGAAGAGGCAGAGCTAATGCTTGGAGAAATTTACTGGCCTGAGACCAGGTTCAGGAAAATAAATGATATGGGTAGAGTTAGTGGAGGTGGAGAGAGGTGAATGAACATAAGGAATATTTAAAAGAAGGGAAGTGTTGTTATTAATTAATGTGGTCATTTTATTAATGTGTATTGTCTTATCTTCTGTAGTGTAACCCTTTGAAAGGAACTGATCTGTCTGTGCTCATTACAACCCCCACACAATGCTGAGTTTATAACAACTATTCAGTGAATGCATTTTTAATGGATGTAGGAGAAAGGATGAGTATAGGATGACACCAAGTTTTTTTTTGTTTGTTTGGGCAACTGGTTAAATGGTGCTGCCATTCACCAACATAGAGGTAGACACCTTAGGAACTAAAGGTGGGAGTTGTGAAGATTATGGTTCTGAACTTCTGAGTTTGAGATATGTTTAAGATGTTCCAATGGAAATATCCTATATCTAGGTGGATAAATAAGTTTGAACTTTCAGAAAAGAAATAGAAGCTGACATATATGACGTAGAGGAAACCATAGAACATGAAGTAACCTCAAATTAGAAGAATATGGAGAAAGATTAAAAAGGAGTAATTAGAACATAACTCTGCAGAAAGTCAACAATTAAGGAATGAACAGAAAAGTATACAAGAAAAGATAAATGAATGTCCAGGGAGCTATGAGAAAAATTAAAACTTCATAGAATACATTCAACTTATTTTTACAAAATATATAAACACTAAATATTATTCTATGTGCTGGTGATATGGCAAAGAACAAAAACTTGCCTTCCTCATGATACTTACGTTCTGGTAGAGGAAAACAGGCAGGAACCAATAGAAAAGTAAAAATGCACTATAGAAGTAATAAATAATATGGAGAACAATAAAAAAAATGCTGGAAAAAGAAGGCTGAGGTGTGTGTGTGTGTTTGATATTTTGTGGAAAGTAGCCTGAGGAGGTTTACTTAATGATGTGGCATTTGAATGGGAACATAAATGAAATGAGGCAGCACATGTATATGAGTATGTCTGGATGTAAGAACATTCCAGACAGAAGGAAAAGCAAGTGCAAAGTAAAGCGGGCAAGAGAACACTTGAAATGTTACAGGCACACTAGGCAGGCTGGTGTAGCGAGGGTGGAAGGCCAGACCAAGAGGATGATGGAGTGGAGCTGAGAAAGAACAGAAGGGGCCTCAAGGCCAGTGTGAGGACCTGGCTTCGACTCTGAGAGGAATGAGAAGCCATCGGAACATTTTGAGCTGAAAAGTGACAGGACCTTACTTACATTTTAGAAGAATTTCTAAGCATTCTGTTGAAAACAGATGGAAGAAAGCAAAGCCAAAGCACAAATATCCATTAAGGAGCTTTAGAAAAAGGCCAACTAAGGTGTACTAGTGGTGCGACTGAAGGTGGTCATGGTGGAAGTTTTGAGTAGTGATGAGATTCTGAACTAATGCAGAGATGGTGACATCAGAATTTGTGGTTGGATTAGTTGAGGGGTGAAGTAAAAAGGAGATTAGGATAATTCCAAAATGTTTCCCAGAGCAAATGGAAGGAAAAAATTACCATGTAGGCAATGAGAGAGACTAATAGTAGAGGAAAGGTAATAATTAACCAAGATTTTTATTTTCAATATGCTAAATTTCAAATATTTATTAAATATTCACATGCAGAAGTTCTGCAGACATCTAGAGTTTAGAGGGAAATAAGGGTTGTGAATGTAAATTTGATAGTCATTACACATAGGAACTAGTGTTCCCTGGAAATGAATTTTAAAAATGTGTTTTACACTAGAATATTCAACTCAGTCAAATCTAACAGATATATAAGGTAGAATGAGAAATGAATATTAACCAGGGAATCCATAAATAGAGGGTTACTAGTACTTATATCAAATATTTCTGCTGCCTTGCCTCTATATTTAGAGATCCATTTGATTTCTTTGAGTATCCATCTGTCCATTTTCCTGGGGCAACTCACACCTACAACCTTCTGGAGCATTGTCCTCCTGACCCTGGAGCAATGGGTTTCTCCCACTTTAAATTAGATGAGCATATTTTTCAACTATTCCCATTCATATTATGGTGCGTTGGTTCACAGTGTAAAACACTGGAGAATTAGACAGAATAACTGGAAATACTCTCCAAAACCTCCACTAATTCATAAACAGAATGAGATAAATCTTCAGAGTTTTATCAAAAAGGTTTTTAAAGTTCATGACATGATATAAGCATTTTTCCAGTGAAGGTGAATTAAAAATATTTCAATTTTCTCACCTAGTTCTGAGTGTATTATGAGTGTTTCTAAGTAAAAGAGTAAAGGTAAAATTAATAATAATTTGGTGATTCTTTGTAAAACCTTTTGGATATATTTCCCCAAAACTGAAAAAAAAAGACACTCTAATAACAAATCCTATTGAAAATAAGATGCTTTAGGATACTTTGCTCTCAATAACTTTGAAGAAACAATTAATTGATTCATCAGCAGTCAGATATTACTAGACAATTTTCGGCATATAATTTAGAAAGAATTTTAACAATAAAGTTATGTTGCTATGAAATAGTCTTCCAATTTTGATATAATTATATATGTTAATAAATTTTCTCAACTCCCCAAATGATATACAAAATTAGGGATAGAACTGGCCCTGAGACCTGTCTCATTCTCTTTGTAATAAACAAAATGAGGGGGGAAATCTCATCTATCTTATTGAGATGCACTTCAAGTAAATAAGACTTATCTTTTATGTTTTATAGTTATCTATCAAAATGTGTAATACACATTTTTGTAGCAGACATTAAATTGAAATAGAAATTCAAAGATAAGAGGAAATAATGTAAAAGTTTGATTGTTAAAATGCTGTGTGTGTATATGTATGTGCGTGCAAGTGTGTGTGTATAATGCATGGTAGCAATGACCAAATTGCTGTTGTATGTAGAACATCCTGTTAGAGAAAATTTTTTAAAGTTTCAATAGTTTTATTTAAATATGCCGATATTTATTATAGTAAGCAATTATATGATCATATGCAAATGTTTTAATGAATAGTTTAGGTTTCTAATAAAAAATATTTGGGGCTTTACATCATTTTCAGGACACTAAAAGAAAAGATAGTAAAATAGCTTGTAGTCAACACCTCTAGATGGTCATTTGAGTTTACTAGGTTCAGCTATTTCTGATTCAATATTATCTGAAAATTTTCTGTAAATAATGACTATAGAAAAATGAAGTTAAGGGCCAAGCCCGTGGCGCAATCGGGAGAGCGCGGCGCTGGGAGCGCAGCAGCGCTCCCGCCGCGGGTTCGGATCCTATATAGGGATGACTGGTGTGCTCACAGCGCTCACTTGCTGAGCGCGGTGCGGCCGGTCTCAAAAAGGACAAAAAAAAGAAAAAAAAGAAAAAGAAAAAGAAAGTTAAAAAACATGAAAATAATTGTGAGCACTTACTAAATTACGGATTTAAAACAAACCTTAAATCTCTGCTGAATGCTGTCTCTAAAGAAACATTACATGAGACATACAGATACCGTAAGTTTTAGTTATTTGGACAGCTTGGGCTTTGAATTCTCATCATAGACTTTTACATTTTCCCACTAAGATTATCTGCAACAATTATTTAACAGAAAAATTAAGCTGTCTCTACATAATGCCAACAATTTTTTTGACTGGTAGATAGACATATTGAACTTATCATGTGTTCTAACAAATCAACTAATTTATTAAGAAAATCAAATTAACCTTAATTGCCTGTAAAGTCTGTAATGGGAAGAGCATGATAGGATCATTACAGGATGGATTTGAAATGTGTAGTTAAATTTTTCAGCTATGAATTTGCAGGGAACTCTTAAGTCTGTGTATTTTCCATAAAAATTATATATTATCTATTTAATTCTACGCAAGATGGAAAATTCAATAACACAGTATTAGTATCTAATTAGTACCTGAAAAATCAAACAGCTTTATTTCTTGCATTCTTGAAATTCTCATTAGCCCTCGTCATTCTGTTAAAAATATTATAAAATATCTATTCTGGAAAAAAATCCTCTAATATACTTTATTATTTAAGTTTTCAGTACAAATTTTGTGGAAAATATTCATTACTTAGTTTGTATTCAACTTTAATCCTACATTTTAGTTTTCAGGGCATATGAAATGTCATAGTCAGGGTGAATGTTATTAAATGAAATGTGCAATACTTAAAAAATATTTTATTTTAGCAATGGTCACTATTAGCCTTGGCAGTAAAATTCAGATTTCTAATTTATTATCTTCTGTTATAAGCATTGACTGACCTATATTTATGTCTTACTATGTGAAATGGAAAAATAATGATAACACTTTTCTAAAAGCTGAGCAATTGAAGAAAAAAATCCTTTGGTTAGGTAGCTGAAGGCCAAGATACCCAAGTCCAAAATCTCAAGTTACATTAAAGAGATTTTTATAAAGTATGCTTTAGAAAATATCCTCTCTTACACTTCACTATTTTTTTTTTAATTTACTGCATCAAAAATATTGGATGAACGTTGAATGACTAAATTATACCTGTGTCACAAAACATTTTGGGTTTAAATGTTTAGCATTATTGGTCATTGTTTTATTATACATATTATGTATTTATATATATATATTATACATATTATATATATATAATATGTATAATATATATAATATGTATAATAAATATATAATATGTATAATATATATAAATATATGTATAATATATATATATAAATATATATATATATAAATATATATGAGATTCTTTATATTCTTAGCCTAGAGGCTTTCAATTTTTTCCCGGCTTAAACGCTTTTCCATGGTGCTATATTTAGAACTTAGTAACGTGTCATATGATATTCTTGGTGACAAATGGATGGGTAATTTCCAAATGTGTATGGAAGAGAGTTTAAGAAAGAGATTATTTGTAGTTTAGGATAGGGTTAAGGGAAACAATAAGGAAACACCAAGGACTATAGGACAACTAAAATGAGAAAGCCCTGAATACACCTTGGTCTGCAAGGGCAACAGCAGGTAGCAATTAAAATTTAACATGCACCATAGTGGAGGGCAGGGAGCACCAGCTGGTCATCAGTAGAAGAATATAATCATTGCCAAAACCCACCCTAAACAGAGTAGGAGTTGTGTTAAATGTCTACATCTCTCTCTTTCTGGTCTCTAATACCATGCAATCTCACATTGACTGAAAAGTCGTGTATTAAATATTTCCTAGAGATATGTAAAATAACATTTTAATTCGTTTTTTTGAGGAATATGTTTGCCCACGCTATGAATGAACATAAAAAAATTGTACTAGACCATTTCCTAATAATTTTATGACAGTGATGGTTATAATACGCTAACATATTCTTGGATTGGCATTACTCATTCTAAAACCCCAGGAAATACCAAATAGCCTATTGTCTATAGATTCAGAAAAAGTGATTCATTCTTTCCTTTGAGTGTTCATTTCCTGTTTTTTTTTTGTTTGTTTGTTTGTTTTGTTTTTTTTTTTTTTTAGAGATTAAACGTTCTTCCTGGCATGCTTGAACTCAAGATACTTGTAAAATTTTGGAAGTTACATATATAAGGACTTCAAAGGCTTAAAAAAAAAAAATTCAAACCTGCAATTTTTCGACATTCTACATATTATTTTGCCTGAAGTAAATAGTATCAGATATGAGAATGTGATTCTATAGATGGAGGTATTTGATTCCCAAAGTAGCTTCACACATTCCAAATAGTGCAACTGATTTTGTGTTTGGAAAATGGAGCGAGCGAGTTTTTCCAGATTTAATCTATTTCCTATTGAGGAGCTGATGAACAGGACAAAAGGTCCAATTGACAGATCTATTTTACACTTTTGTCATACATCCTCTAAACCTGTGTAGTTTCAAGAGTGATATCTTTTTGTTTTTAAGCAAGAGGATTTAATATACTCCATCATAGGTACTGAATAAAAGAATGCCAATCACCACAGATCTAGAAAATGTACACTGTAAAAATAAGCAGTCGTAAGAGATAAAAACTGATTGAAAATACAATGCTTTTCTGCAGTTTCAAAGAAATGTTACATTTACTCAATATTCTTCCCTGCTTCCTAAAATCTTAAATTGCTAAGTCCTCAGACAATAATTATCTAATATGCCAAGCTCTAGGCATTTTATGTGAGAATTCATTTCAACATTTAAAGTAATAACAAATAAAGTCACAGTTTAAATAATACCTTTTGTAAGTCTATAAAAACATGAAATATTCCTGAGAAAGAGCAAACAAGTGTTTGGTTATAATCAATGAACTTTCTTCAGTGCAAGATTATTTTTTTCTTGTGTAACTTGAATAATAAAAGCTTATATTTGAGTGTTGAGAGAATAAAGATGAAATGATTTAAATATATTAATGTATTTAGGTTATAAAATTATAATTAAGCACATACATTATCATAATATTAAGATCATTGTATTTGTCCACTTTCGTTGCTTATAACTGATTACCTGAAACTGCATAATTTATAAAGAAATGAAATTTATTTCTTCCAGTTTTGGAGGCTGGGAAGTCCAAAGTCCAAGGAAACACATCTGCTGATGGCCTTCTTTTACAGCATCTCTAGTTGTCACATGGACTGAGCAAAAGAGCTAACCCACTCACTCTCCTTATGAAGCCATCATAACCATGCCCTTTACTCCATAAATGAATCAAACCATTCACAAGGTTACAGTATCCACAATCTAGTCACTTCTTAAAGGCCCCACCTTTCAAATATCATAATTGGATTTTCTACTTTCCTGACACTGTTACAATGGAGATCAAGTTTCCAATACACAAACTTTGGGGGAACACAATTGACAAATAGTCTTTTTTTTTTACCATGTTAATTTATCAAAAGGAATTAACATATGCATTTTCTCCAAGGAATACTGCAACCCCATAGAAATACATCTGCATTAAAACAACCCTATTTAGGGCCGAGCCCGTGGAGCACTCGGGAGAGTGCGGTGCTGGGAGCGCAGCAGCGCTCCTGCCGCGGGTTCGGATCCTATATACCCTATATGGGGAGGGCTGGTGCGCTCACTGGCTGAGCGCGGTGCGTCCGGTCTCAAAAAAGACAAAAAAAACCCCACCAAAAAACCCTATTTATGGAACCCTATTTATGATTCCTATGTTTATACTTAATGCTATAATAGAGTAATTTATAGGCTATGCAAGTGTTGACTGCCGTGTACTTCAACATGCATGAACTGTGATGAGTATGTTTTTACAGCTTTTATTTCCCAAATCTTTGTGAGTAACTTGATATACCTTGACAAAATAAACTCACATAACAAAAATTCACAATTATTTCATTAGACTTGAATGACATTAAACATAGTTTTAAAATATTTATATGAGGTCATGATGAATGTAGGTTATTTACATGTACATAAATATAGATAAATATATATAAATACATAATTAAATGTATACACACATATAAATATTGATCTATATAGGTACATATATTTGTATATATTACAAGTAGAGTTAATTATGTATATACTACAAGTAGTGTATATTACATGTGGGCTATTTGTGAGGCGGGATAGCATGTGGACATGCAAACTTGTGGAGACAGAAAGGACAGCAAGAGAAAGATACTGTTGCATTGGGCATGCTGAGAAGGTTTATAGAAACCTCTGAACAAAATCTCTCCTGGTAAAATGTGTTACAGCATGCTATTCATTACTAAAATGTTAACATATAATAAAGTACTAGGATTCATTTTGAAAAATGATAGCTAAAATGAACACAGTTTCCTTTTCTTCCAAAGCAAATGATGCTCTGTGGAATTTCAGTATGAAAATATTCAGTTTTAGAACCCTTATCACAAAAGGGTAAAATTCTTTTGGAGAATATATGCACATTTTATGTCACTTCTGAATATTATTAATAAACAATAAATGGTATTTTTAAAGTTGTTCTTTTAAGGTTAAAAAAGTCAAATGTATAATTTTACAGAATTGAACTTGCTGATTCTCTCTAAGTTTCATGGAAATCTAACACTGGTACAATTCAAAATAAGAAAAAGGAGAAAGAAAAATCCCTACATCCTCTACAAGCTATTTTTCTATTTTTATTCAAGAGAAAATATCATTGTTGCTATAAATTTTTAATAGGTATCCCTTGGCTAAAAAGAATAATTTATAGAAAGAAAAATGCCTATTTTTCTCTCTGATTCTTATATGAGTTCATTTTTTCAAGTAAATTTTTTTTTCTCAAAATAAGAATCCCTGTCTTGTCAAAATATTTGACTCACTACATTTCCAAGGTACATACTTACAAGCATTTATAAATAGATATCTTCCAACATATAAAATTTTGCAAATTATATTCTATTATACTAGTATTACTGATAACTTTTGATGGCAATTCTTTGATTGAATTATGGACCAGTATTGAGAACACTAAATGTTAGTATTTTTAAGTTCTATAAAGAATTGAGAACACATGCACACACACATACACAATCCTCTAAAAATAGAAATTTACATAATAGGTCTTGACTTTTAAAATAAAATGCACTCTATAGGTTGAAACATTTCCGTTGAAATGTAGAAATCAATTTTGAATAAAAATGTGAGAAGAATAAACAGATATAAAGCAAGAAAATTCATTTTTTGTTATATTAGTAGGATTATATAACATTATTTTCTCTGAATTACCCAATTTCTCTGCCTTAACATTATAGTACTTTTGTAACATAAGCATATTAAAATAATATTAAGGATACGAGGTAACCAATTCATGTCATTAAAATAAGTGTTGAATCTAAGGCTGAAATTTCATAAAACAGAAAATATTGTTTTTTCATATCATTTAGCCAAAAAGTTACTGTTTCTGAAATATAAATACTTCTTTTTCTTAAATTTTCTAAGGAATTTAAAAAACATATAGTGCTGATTGTCAGTCTGGTTTCCAGTGCCCTAAAGTGTTGCAGGGTATTGGGAAGAATGGCAGGGGGGAGCAGGAATGAGACATGTTGATGGAAGAAATTGCCTGAATTACCAGAATACATTCTGAGGAGAAAGCGGAATATCTCAGCAAGAGGAAACAAGTTCATTGTTATTCACTGAGTCACAGGTCATTGTTTCTTGACTACTTATTTACTAGTCCATTCTTATTTCTTCCAGCCTAATCAACTGCATTTTTCCCTTGACCTACCTTGCAAAGGTGAGTAACATGAGCTCCCAGGGTGCACTAAGTGTCTCTTTCCTCACAGTCATAGGGCTCCAAGTCTGAGAAGTCTCTTTTTTCCTCTCACCATCTCTTCTACCACTACTTTACCCGGCTAACTTCTGATCACCCCAGTCATCTCTCAGGTATGAGCTTAAACTTCATTTCCTCAGCAAAGCCTTTTCTAACCCTCAACAATTGCTCTCAATGTTTCCCCCACTTGCCATTATCTCACTTTATTGTAGATTCTTATGTTAATTGTTTGCAGTTCCCTGACAGTGAGTGAGCATCGTAAGATGAAGCCCATTGCAGGTGCCTGCCAGCCAACACTTAGCTCAGGTTTTGTACATCATTAATGAGAGAGAAAGAGAGAGAGAGGAGAGAGGGAGAGAGAGAGAGAAAGAATAAAAATTCTTCAGATGATCAAGCACTTGAAAAACATTATATGGTCTTACAGTCTGCATAATTCATTACAATTTCCAAAGTGCCCTCTCTCACATGTTGTTTTAGTTGAGACCCTCGTGTAAAATTTTATTTCTTCTCAGTTATCATGTTTGCTTATTCAGGGTGTTGACTTTGTTCTCTACCACCACTGTCTCAGTGAGAGAGTAACCACAGCTATGTAGCAGCTTCTGGAGGCTCATGACGGAGGAGCAGAGGAAGCTTTTAGTTCCCACCACAAAATGCCTGGGTAAACTCCCTGGTTGGTTTTGTTAGTGTGAGTGTACCTGCCACTCCATTAACAGGTATAGCTAGGAGGTTAAAGTCCTATCATTGGCCTAGGTTTGCCCACATACTTTCCACAGGGATTGGTGGAATCCAATTTTATTTTTATTAAAGAAGTGAGGAGAGGTGATGGGGAGTTATAAATGATAGATACTACTTAAAACATCTCAATTTACTGTTGTGCAGTCAGTACTGAAACTTACTTTTATTTAAATGAAGAAGCTGAATTAATAAATCAGCAGTGATTAATAATATACTTTGAGAGGTGATTTTGATATGGGAAATTGAGAGATTATCCCATAATGATGTTAAAATTGGACGTATGTTTTATAGTCTGAATCTTATGCTTTTAATGAATGTGCTGTACAAATATATATTGCTTATTATTTAACTTAAGTTTATTGGTAATTTGTGTTGTCTTCTGAATACCTCCTCTAGCTCTATAGCCGAAATTTAAGGGTATATTCATGATGTGAGGAACAGAGTAATGGATTAAATCTCAAACAAAGTTCTGTTTTGTTTTTCATCAAATTGTAATATAAGGCTAACATTGGAAAAATAATGTAAAAATATGCAAATAAAGCATCAAGGATGGGTAAATTACCAAAAAAATGGTAATTAGACATGACATCTATGCAAAATAGTATGAGAGATTTTCTGCTATTTAATTGTATTGAGTTGACAGGCTAATAGCTACATCTTTCACACACTCACATATAAATCTAGAACACTCTATTGTGGTAAAAGTAAGAGCATTGCAGCTCTTTCAAGATCTGCTAGGGTTGCTTTTCCATAGAATGAATTTTTTTTTTTCTTTTTTGGCTTTTTTTGTGACCGGTAAGGGGATCAGAACCCTTGGCTTGGTGTCGTCCGCACCGCGCTCAGCCAGTGAGTGCACTGGCCATCCCTATATAGGATCAGAACCTGCGGCCTCAGCGCTCCCAGCGCCGCACTCTCCCGAGTGAGACACGGGGTCGGCCCCATAGAATAAAAATTTAAGGCATTACACAGAAGTTGTTTAACATTGCAAATGAGGAAACAGTCTCTTAAAATTGGAGTATTCAAAGATTATGCTGTTAGTATCTCAGAAACAGTATCTCAGAAAGTTCCTTTCTTCCTGTAAACTGCTGTGATTATATTAGGCCTGCCAGATATCCAGTATAAGCTCCCCAATACAGCATCCTTAATCACATCTTCAAAGTCCTTTTTTCTGTGGAAGGTAACATATTCCAGGGATTAGGACATGGACATCTTTAGGAGGGAGCATAATTTATTCCACCACAATCTCCCATTGGATAGATACAGATACTTTTCAAAGAGAAAAAAATGCACCAACATGTACTGTTTTAGTATCTTCAATGTTTGATGTTGAGATAACAATTAATTTTTATTGCTAATACTGCTACAATTTCACCAAATTCCTATTTTATTCGTATGTAAACATAATAAGTAAATGTCTTCCTATATGTAGTATTTGGTTAATTAAAAAATACATGCAAAATTAACAAATCCTTAGTCAGACTAAGAAAAAAGACATATTCAAATAAACAAAATTTGAGGAATAAATGAAGAGACGTTAACATAAATTCTCTAGAAATAGTATTATAAGCAATTTTTATAAACAATTATGTGCCAACAACTTGGATAACCTAAAAGAAGTGTATAAATTCCTAGATACTACAACCTGTATAAACTAAACCAAGAATAGAGAGCTTAAACAGACCATTACAAATTAGGACATTAAATTAGTAATACAAATCCTCCCAACAACAAATGACAAAATGGCAGGACCAGATGGCTTTACATGTGAATTCTACAAAATATCTAAAGAAGAATTAATACTGTTCCTCTTAAAATACTTTCAAAACAATAGAAGAAGTTGGAATAATTCCAAACTAAATTTTACGTGGCCAGCATCACTCTGATACCCAAGCTAGACAAAGACACCACAAGAAAAGAAAATTATAGGCCAATACCTATGTCAAACATAGATGGAAAAATCCTCAATACAATATTAGCAAACAGCACATCAAGAAGATTATACATAACAACCAAGAAAAATTTCTTTCTGAGATGCAAAGTTGATTCAACAAGCAAGTCAATTGATGTGATCCACTGCATTAACAAAATGAAAGATAAAAAACACATGATCATTTCAATAGATGCAGGAAAAGTATGTGAGAAAGTTCAACATCCATTCATGATAAAAGTCTCAACCAAAGAGGTATAGATAGAAAAAGCTTAACTTGACATAATAAAGGCCATATATGAAATACATGCAGCCACCATATTAATCAAAGTGGAAAAACTAAAAGCTCTTTTTCTAAGATCCAGAAAGTCAAAAATACTCACTTTTACCATCCACTTAGCCTAGTAGTAACAGTCCTAGGTGCAGCAATTAGACAATAAAAATAAATAAAAGGCATCCAAACAGAAGAGAAAGAAGTAAAATTATCTGTTTTCAGGTAACATGATCTTTTACGTAGAAAATTCTAGAAACCCCATAAAGGAAAAAAAGAGTTGTTACGGTGAGTAAATAAATTTAGTAAAGTTTCAGGATACAAAGTGAGCACACAGAAATCAACGGAGTTTTTTACACAAACAGCAAACTATTCAAAAAGGAAATCAAGAAAATTTCATTTACAACAGCATCCAAGAGTATAAAATGCATTCTTAGAAATAAATTTAACCAAAACTGTGAAAAATCTGTCCACTGAAAACTATAAAACATTGATGAAAGAAATTGAAGACACAAATAAAAAAAAGATATCCCATGTTTATGAATTATAGGAATTAACATGGCTAAAATGCCCAAAGTTGTTTACAGATTTAATAACACCTCAGTCAAAATCTCAATGGAATTTTTCAGAGAAATAGAAAAAAAAAAGTCTTAAAATTGATATAGAACCTTAAATGACCCTGAATAGCCAAAACAATCTTGAACAAAAAGAACAAAGTTGGAGACATCATACTTCCTGATTTCAAATTTTATTACAAATACATAGGAATTAAAACAGTATAATACTGGCATAATAACAGACACATAGACCAATGGAACAGAGTAGAAATCCCAGAAATAAACTCACACATATATGTTCAACTAAACTTCGACAAGGGCATTAAGAATATCCAGTGGGAAAGGATAGTGTCATCAGTAAATGGTGCTGAACATGTAAAAACAAAATTAGACACTGTCGTAAACCATACACAAAGGTCAGCTCAAAGTGGATTAAAGATTAAAGATAAAATCTGGAACTGTAAAACTCCTAAAAGGAAATATAGAAAAAAGATCACTGATATCCATCTTGTAAATTATTTTTTGAATGTAACACCAAAAGCACAGGCAGAAAAAAGCAAAAATAAGCTAGTGGGACTACATCAAACTAGAAAGCTTCTGCAGGGCAAAGGAAAATATCAATAAAATGAAAAGGCAACGTATGAACTAGGAGAAAATATTTGCAAATCATGTATCAGATAAGGGATTAATATTCCAAACTTATAAAGAACACATACAGCTCAATAGCAAAAATAAATTTAAAAATAAATGAATAAAAAGATAAATTAATAAGTGAATAAATTACTGGTTAAAAGTAGGACAAGAAGCTGAATAGACATTTCTCCAAAGAAGACATACAAGTGACCAACAGATATATAAAACAGAGCTCACCATGACTCATCATCAGAGAAATGTAAATCAAAACCACGGTAAGATATTATATCACAGCTATCGTCATGGAGGCTGTTGTAAAAAAAAAAAAAGTATGAGGGAGAAAGAGAGAAATGTTGGTGAGGAGTAATATAGAAATCATCAGAAGACAGTCACTTTGAATCTTTGGAATCTTATGAAACTACCTCTCAACACTATTTGGTTTCAAATGGAAATTACTTTTTTATTTATTAATTCTAGGAAGTCCTCGGATGGGATTTTTTTCCCTCTCTTTTATTAAGATGCTAATTTTACAAACAAATCCTGAGCAATATCTATTTTTCTGTGTATATTGGAAATGAAGATGGAATATATGCACTCCTTCTTATATAGATATATTGGATTATCACTGGTTGGTGTCTCTGTTTAAATGGAAGTAATTAGGGCCGGCCCGGTGGCGCACTGGATGGTGCGCCGCTTGGGAAGCGCGGCAGCGCTCCCGTCCGAGGGTTCGGATCCCATATACAGACCGGTTCCAGCTCACTGGCTGAGCGAGGCGCGGGAGCAACACCAAGGTTTGCGATCCCGTTGCCGGTCCCCGGCCCGGTACGGGGGCAACACTGAGGGTTGTGATCCGTTGCCGGACACGGAAAAAAGACAAAAAAATAAAAATAAATAAATAAATGGAAGTAATTAAAGTATATTAATATTTATGAAGATATTGCACCAATTATAACACCACATGTACCATAGGCATTTTGTAATAATAGATGTATCATCCTTCAGTACTATGTAGAAACAATTTAATGAAATGTATGTATATTTTGTTCTTAATCCTTATTTTGGAACAGAAATTCTTTAGATAGCAAAGACTTTAGGACTTTTGGTTGCATGTACATTGGGAAGATGTATAATTGTGGGGAAAAAAAAAGTCCAAAGGTAAATTCCTGAATAGTGCATTAATCATTTCTCTGTGTAATATTATTGCAGAACAAATAGCTCTATTTTTTGTGTATAATTTGTTTGTGCATAGTGGCAGTGCATGATTTTTATGTTTTATGAAGGGTCTTACTGAATGACTTTAAGGACAGTGATATAAGATACATTTTTTTCCTCCCAATTAATTCTGAAGTTAAATATTCTCTGCCAGAGTATGTTATACTGGAAAAGAACATGTCTACACTGTTCTTCGAATTCAAATGCATTTTCAGTGTAATGGCCTTGTGATAAAATATTAAAATTCATCTTGCGTATCACAAAAAATGTTTAAAGGTTATTTTTTTACCATACACAATTTTAGAATATAATTTTAAAATGCAAAATTTACTTAAATTTAGAATTCTTTAATACAATGGGCAGATTAATGTCACATCTGCTTATAAAATTTCAACAGTGATGTTCAAAGTACATCTATCCTCAGTTATGGTAATTTAAAAAACTCTTTTATCTATGAAACCATTCATTGCATGCAGTTAAAGTTTTTAAAAATATTGGACTTATTTAAAATTTAATAGAAAATATGCAACATGTATGAATGTAACACTGCATCCTTAGGCAAGTAGCTGTTTAATATACAATATGTGTTGCTTGAGTAGTATGTTCAGGAAATTCAAAACACAACAACATATAAAGATGTTTTTCTTTAAGTGATCAAGAGATTTATTTGAATAAGCCATTGTTTTTTAAAAATTTTACTATTTTGTGAATATAAAAATGTCCAAGCCCATAAATCAATTGGAAATCTCATGTGCACTAATATATACACAAGTGCACACTGGAGACACTCAAGGACTCTATGAGCTCCAATTAATTATTGGAATATATAATAAATGTGGAGAAATCCAGTATATATATAGAAGATTAGAAGTAAAGAAGTTCTGCTAAAGCAGATAGGAAGAGATTATAATCATGAAGCCAAAAACTTTATTCATGTCGATGATAAGATTGCAGCAAATTAACCTCACTATTATCTTGTCAACAAATTGTCACAGCCACATTCATTAAAAATATATCTACATTGATCAGAAATAGAATTCATATTTACTCTATGGTAATCCCCAATGGGAAACTGATTTGAGTATAAGACATTATGGAATTATTGGCAGATATTAAATGTAATGATACCTACCGGGAAATATGATATCTATTTCTTAGTTGGAAATATGAGACAAGAGTTTTCAGAAATAAGGTTAAGACTATGGATGATAATAATAAGGTTAAAACTATGGATAATAATAATTTTAGAGATATTCTCATAGAGGTGATACATTAAATTATAGAATTAAATGTGATTGCCAGGAGATGAGTATATGTGAGTATAGCAGTAATTCTCAACCTGTATGATACATAATAATCACTAAATGCATGTTACAAACTGAGAATCTGAATTACAGCTGCAGATTTTCTGATTTGTTAGATCTGGTTTTGGGTTAGAGAATTTACAGGTGAATATATCTCCCTTCATTATTCTAAAGCAGATAATTTGTAGGATTTATTATAAGAAAATTGCCAAAGCTTTGTGAATAAATTCAATTATATTTAGGGAGAAAGAATGGAAAAAGGAGTGGAAGAGGGACTAGAGGAGAAAATATTGAAAAATACATAAGGAAAACCAGAGTCTGAAGTCATCACAAAAACTAAGGAAGAAGGGTGTATGATGGAAGGAATAGTTCCTGATATTCACTATTGCAAAAAGTTACAAAGAAAATACTAAGAACAACATGAATTTGTAACTGATGATCACAGTGACATCATTTTGTACAGTATGGCAAGGCAGAAGACAATTACTAGGAATTACATTTTAAAGCAATTGTAAGTCTATTCTTTTAACAAGTGTGATGACAAAGTGCGGCGGCGAAGTAGGGTAACATGAGTTCTGGAAGGTTTTATTAATTTTAAGTGTTTAAAATAGGGAGGAGGGGCCGGCCCGGTGGCGCACTGGATAGTGTGCCGCTTGGGAAGCGCGGCGGCGCTCCCGCCCGAGGGTTCGGATCCCACGTACAGACCGGTTCCTGTTCACTGGCTGAGCGAGGCGTGGGAGCAAAGCCGAGGTTTGCAATCCCGTTGCCGGTCCCCGGTCCGGTAGGCCCGGTGGCGCACTGGATAGTGCGCCGTTGGGAAGCGCGGCGGCGCTCCCGCCCGAGGGTTCGGATCCCACGTACAGACCGGTTCCTGTTCACTGGCTGAGCGAGGCGTGGGAGCAAAGCCGAGGTTTGCAATCCCGTTGCCGGTCCCCGGTCCGGTACGGGGGCAACACTGAGGGTTGCGATCCGTTGCCGGACACGGAAAAAAAAAAAAAGACAAAAAAAAAAAAAAAAAAAAAATAGGGA
>NW_007728621.1:78232-84371 GCF_000696425.1 Galeopterus variegatus | reverse complement strand
ACGGAAAAAAAAAAAAAAAAAAAAAAAAAAAAAAAAAAAAAAATAGGGAGGAAATATAGAAATGTTTGCAGAGAGTCGACCCAGAGAATAAATGTATATTAGGAAGAGGAAATAAGGAACACAGTTGAGAGGGAATGAAACGCTCACATGAAGGGCTTCCCCCTGGAGAACAGGAGTTACATGCAAGCAAATGCGCTCATGCGTGTGTGTGGTGTTTGTCTTTCTCTCTCATCTATACACGTATATACACATGCATAATTTTATTCTTCCCATCTTCTCTCCTTCTCCTTGTGCTTTCGTTGCTCTTCTTCAGACAGAAAAAAAAAAAAAAGAAAGAAAAAAGGAACTAATAAAAGGGTAAAATCACAGAGACATAATGTAAGGGGTCTGAGTAAAATTGAGTGAGAGCACATTGAATGGTCTTCATCTTCTTAGGAAAGTATGGATAAAAGATACCTGCAAAGGGGAGAGAAAGAAACAACCTGGTTCTCGAGATTTAACAAAGGTGAAGAGATTTGGAAGCAGCTCTATGGGAGAAATTTGGAAATAGTACACTAGAAAATATGAATGGAAGTTGATTAGAAATAAACAATGGGGGGCCGGCCCGTGGCTTACTCGGGAGAGTGTGGTGCTGGTAGCACCGAGGTCGCGGTTCGGATCCTGTATAGGGATGGCCCGTGCGCTCACTGGCTGAGCGTGGTGCAGACCACACCATGCCGAGGTTGTGATCCCCTTACCGGTCAAAAAAAAAAAAAAAAGAAAGAAAGATATAAACAATGGGGTTGTAGAATATGACGTGCTTGGTCCATTAATACTGGGCTAATTTATAATATTGTATTTCATTGTGATAAAAAAGGGGGTGCATATTTTCACAAATTTTGGTATTTTGGGAACAGAAAGAGAGAAAGTGGAAATAGTGTTCAACTATAGTCAGTGCCTGAAAAGACAAGTAAGTCAGAATGACAAGGGATGCTTTCGCTTTCTTTCTTTTCTTTTCTTTTTTTCTTACTGTAGTAAAACATATATAAGATTTTCCATTGTAAGCATCTTAAACATACAACTATATGTAATTAATTACATTCACAGTGCTATGTACCTATTACCTCTATCTATTCCCCAAATTTTCGTCATCCTAAACATAAACTCTGTACCCGTTAAGCATTAACTTCTCATTTTGAGGTGATGGATATGCTAAACACCAGGATAATGATCATTGCACACATGTAAATGCACCAAATTTCATACTGTACTCCATAAATATGCAAAATTATTATGGGTCAATTAAGAAAAAATAAAATGAAAAAAATTCAGAGATAGAAGTCGATTAGAGGTTATCAGAAATGGGGGCGGGGGATAATGACAAGTTAAGGAATAATGGGATGGGTTGTTAAGTACACTGAATTGCTCATCCTCAAACAGTCTGGGTAGAGAAGAAGGATTGAAAGTGGGCTTGGTAAACAAAGAGCAGTCTAAAGACCACATGTGCTGGCAAACATATAAAGCTTAGAAGGAGCAAGGGGGTGTGAGCACTGCATGAACAGGAAGTAATAAGATCATCTTTTGATACAACTAGTAGTCTAACCCTAGTTCTGAAACATCAAATGACATTTATCTGATCTTTTAAAGAACATGAAAAATTTCAGAGTTGATGGGACCATTTTCAGAGGTAAAAAAGTAGTGATCTCATATTGTATAGTATTTTCTAAAAAGTCTTAAATGCTAGTATTTATTTTCTAAATATGTTGGTTCCTGACTAGATAAATGTCTGTTTTGATTTGTAATTCTTTCAATGTGTTATGATTACTTTTTAGCAATTTTCCATTTTTCTACTGGGTGCGCACTTCCATTAAAGAGATTAAATGTATTTCTCTCTTCTTTTTGCTGGTGAGTTTAGATAATTTTGAATGCTTTTCCTCTTTCTATATATCAAGCATTAGTTAAGTGAAAGTGTAAAATAAGCATCATTTATCCATGATTATAACACTCCCATGCTTAGCAGAAATATGGATTTCTTTCTTGAAGACAATTAACAGTTAGCAGATGTAGTATTACAAATGTGTGAAGCAGGTGCCATTTGTGTTTGTAAGGATGTGCTTTTGTCCTTATACAACTTTTCCTATAGAACATGACATAATAGCAATTGTAGATTAGCTAATGAAAATGTTTAGTTTTCTGGTTAAACCACTGGGACTGGCCTATTTAATAAATATACTATGAGGACTATACATTCCAAACAGTAGCAGAACAAAAAGCTTGATTACTTCACATGCTCTAAATGAGCGAATGTGATAGACAATATATATTTCCATTCATCTTTGTCCAGAGCTATGGATCAATAGTCTTTGGTCTTTTTTCCACCCATTCGCCTTTTACTTGATACACATCTCCCATAATTTGTTACATCTAGATTAAGAGCGATATCTAAAGGATGTTATCTGTATTTTACCATAAAAATGAGAGTCCACATCTAAATATATTTCATACATTTTTACTTTCTTTTCTATTTTAATATTATATATTTTAAAGAAAGGATCCATGTTTAATATTACATTCAAAACAACATCAACAATTGGATATCCACATCATTTAATAGCAATCAAATCACATTTATTATAAAGACACTCTGCTATTTACCTCATATACATCCAATAAATTATCAAAACATATCTATAAAGTAAGTATTATTCTTATTTTATAGATGAGAGAACTGATCATTTGAGAACTTAAAAAAAAAAAATTTCAAGGTTACCTACCTAATAAGTGGAAGAGCTAAAGTGTAAATACAAGCCTATTAAATTACTGAGTTTATGACCCCAAAATTCTGTGCCCAGTAATATGCACTGGATAGGTGGCTAGTGAATAACATGAGCAAAATTTCAAAATTTGTAAGGGATGCACACTATGTTTAAAACTGAGAGGCAGTTTTGAAGAACTGAATAAATGATTCCGTGACTGAATTACTACTAACTAATTCAACCCACACATCGCCCCCACTTCCCCAAAACAGGTACTCGGATAACCTGAGAGGTGATACACTAGAATATCATTCTAAAGGAAAGGGTAAAATGAGAACCCATTTTGATGCATGAGGAAAGAATAAAGGATCCAATTAAAAATACATATGTATACCTACATACGCACATGTATACATATACATACATGCAGAATGCAAAATGCATATGAAAATAGATACAGATATTTCAATTTCACAAAAGGGCAAATGCCTAAACCTCAGATGGCTTATATTACCTGGAGCCAATATTTGGTTTGAATGACAGTGGATGGAAGATAGATGGGAGTTGTGTGGTCAGCACCTTCAAATGTTGCATACAGATGGTAGTATCAAAGTACTGTGTATAGTAGAAGACTGGTGTTATACACTTTCACAGTATTTATTAATTTGTGTAAGGTAGCCTTTTCTTTTTTTCCATAAGTGAAAGTATGTAGGCATTATATTTATTATATAAAATCGAGTGTTGAACGTTTGTTTCATGGGCTGTGTATTTTTCAACTGCATATCTAATTTCATAAAAATTAAAATAGAGTTGAGATGAAATAAAAATTCTAGCTTTCAAATAAGGGTACCTCTGGGTATTAATGGAAAACAAGGTTGAGTTATTTTTCATGAAAAGAAGAAAAACAGCAATTCAATAATGGATATGGTCTTTTATATTTTTTAACTTTCCTGAGAATTCAGAAAGGGGCAATTTTATAGAAAATCACCCTTTGACCAGAGTTATGCTAGTAAAAATTTGAATAGAAAGTATATTTATACCATGTTATTTAAACAGTATTAATTTAATTAATCAAATTGTATACTAATTGGTTGGTAATACTGCTTGTCTTAGGCAGATAATGAAAGGGTGATGCTTTTCTCTTATCCTCATGAACATAAAAATAAAAACATGCTGTTTATAGACATGGGAGAATTAAAATGTTCATAATATCAAAATAAAACACATTATGGGAAATGAATTTTTGAGTTCTAAACTCTCTTTTATTTAATGTTTCACAAACTTTTATTTTAAGTGATATATTGTAGGAAACCAAAATAACATACTCTTAAAGTGTGTGTGTGTGTTTATGCACACTGTTTCTCAGTAATGAATGCTTTGAGAACCACAATATCAGAGGTATGGAGTGAAGAAAGTTCATTAAATACACAATTTCAGAAGCTCACAAATAAATTATTATGGAGTTATCGACAATGTCAAATTTTTTTTTTTTTTTTGTCTGTTTGTCTTTTTCCGTGTCCGGCAACAGATCGCAACCCTCAGTGTTGCCCCCGTACCGGACCAGGAACCGGCAACGGGATCGCAACCCTCGGCGTTGCTCCCGCGCCTCGCTCAGCCAGTGAGCGGGAACCGGTCTGCATGTGGGATCCGAACCCTCGGGCGGGAGCGCCGCCGCGCTTCCCAAGCGGCGCACTATCCAGTGCGCCACCGGGCCGGCCCCGACAATGTCAAATTTTAGAGTGAGATTTTCTTAATCGTTTTGATTATTTTACTGATTAAGTTGCAATTTTCTCTTATTGATAAAGTTTTGTGAATTTTAACAATGCTATATTACTGTATATGTGACATAAATCAAAGGAAAAATCCAAATACATAATAGGGAACAAAAAGAGGAATATAGAAGTCACGAAACAAGTTCTACTGACAGCTCTGCTATTACTACAAGCCTAGGGATCCGAACCCTCGGACGGGAGCGCCGCCGCGCTTCCCAAGCGGCGCACTATCCAGTGCGCCACCGGGCCGGCCCCGACAATGTCAAATTTTAGAGTGAGATTTTCTTAATCGTTTTGATTATTTTACTGATTAAGTTGCAATTTTCTCTTATTGATAAAGTTTTGTGAATTTTAACAATGCTATATTACTGTATATGTGACATAAATCAAAGGAAAAATCCAAATACATAATAGGGAACAAAAAGAGGAATATAGAAGTCACGAAACAAGTTCTACTGACAGCTCTGCTATTACTTAATACACAATCTTGACTAAGTCTTAAAATCTTCATTTTATATTGCTGGGTTGGCAAATGAAGGTATAGACCTACAGGGCCTCTGCAGCACCTTCTAAGTCTCATTATAGCACTATAATTTTACAGATGGTTCCTAGCAACCAGAAGTTAGAAGCAAATTATCTTAAAATCTTAATAAAAATTCAAGTAGGATCATCACAAAGCACTCTATTTCTACTTACTAACAGAGATATAATAATAAGGAATTATTATCAAAAATAATAAAGTTGTCTGTGGATTTTATATTGGAATATAATAGCTGGGGATTTCTCTTCTTGCTATAAATTAACTAAAATAAATGTTATATACCAAAAGATATTCATTAAAACTTTATTTATAAGGGGCAAACAAACAACTTATATTGCTCTAAGCATTCCATGATATGACTATGTTCTAACGAATTAGGATACATCGAAATGTATTTCGATACTATGAAAATAAGTAAAACTCCATAGTAACAAAACACTTTTTATGGCAATGTGCAAAGTGACAAAATCAAAATATAGGATGTAATTTGTACATTGATCAACATTAAGAAAAACAGGAAAGTGGAATGACAATATATTCTGCATGAAATATTTAAATAGTTAAAAATCCAGACTATTCCAGGAAATGGGGAATTTTGATACTATCAAAATGTATGTAAGTATGAGAAACCTAACTGTTGTATAAGTTTAGCAATTGCAGATCTTATATCACAGTGTATTGGAAATCAAGAAGAAAATAGCAGCAAATTTGTCGTATCCTGGACAGATGGATATCACACTCTACCATTCTTTTAACTATCATATCTTTTGTTTTATCTCTTTCTAAATGTCACTGCAAAAATAACCCATAGTAATATAGACAGAGTTTATTTCACTAAAACTAGGGTAATACAGCCTAATGTTCATCAGTGAGAAAAGAAAATTGCTATTTTTATTTAATTAGTGCAGTCACTTAATCATGACTTAAGTCTCTACAAAAGTTATCTTGAATAACTTGAGATTTGTGTCTACATATACATATTAGTATTTTGTATTATATATGCATAGATTCATATAAATGTATTTAAAATTTTATATAGTTTATAGGAACTCTATATATATATATATATATATATTTTTTTTTTTTTTTGT
>NW_007728621.1:69188-77960 GCF_000696425.1 Galeopterus variegatus | reverse complement strand
TCTGTATGTGGGATCCGAACCCTCGGCGGGAGCGCCGCCGCGCTTCTCAAGTGGCGCACTATAGCAGTGCGCCACCGGGCCGGCCCCAGGAACTCTATATTTTATTATGTAGGCTTATATATAATAGACAACATTCTATCTGTAAACTAATATTTTCCATATACTGTGGTATATTTTATTAATATTTTATTTCATAAATATTTCCTTCTATATTTTGTTATGCATTATTATATATATTATATATGAGGATATTTGTGTTTATGTACATTCTAATCTAATACACATTTATATAAAGTCCATTGAATCCACTTAAATATTTTGTGTGATAGATACTGTTAATGTACCCTTTTTAAAGGAAATGAAATTAAGCCTCAAATATTTTCAGCTTTTATAGCTCATGCAGCTGCTAGAACCCAAAGCTTGTACCGTGTATGTCTGACTCAGACAATAAACCAGAACTCTATTATTTTCCTCAGTCTATTCCCTCAACAGCATTGATCCAATAAGTTAACTATTCCAAAGTAATCCTAACCTATGCCATTGACTTTATGAGATTAAGATTTGAGCAAATGATACAGAGCCAGAAAATAAAAATAAAGGATACAAAAATGGGCATGATAAAGGCAGAGGCATTGTAAGAATCCACATGTGATTTGATCAGTCTGTTATTTAAAATTCAAAGTTAACATACTCTATTTTTTCATATTTCATATATATATGCATATTCTTGCTCAACTTTTCTCAAATATGCATTATGTTTTTTGGTTTAGTTGTCACTATATGATTATTATTTTATTTTAAAAATGTAATCCCAAGAATAACAGGGCCTTCATACTTTAAGAAGAGGTAGACATATGAATTGGGTACAAGTCAGTAAATTCCAACCAAATTTCTGACATCCTTAAATTAGGTAATTACATTCCATGTCTAATAGGTTATAATCTAAGAATCTAGATGAGTGTATGTTTAACCTGTTTTTCAATTGTTTTTAATATCACTAGATAATATTAATGTTAAAAAAGGAATGGGAGATATGGCCAACAAGAAAGGATAATGTTGAGTATGTGGGAAAAATAGACAAATGTTTAGATTATAAGATGTTAATTGAATAATATGAGAAATACAAACACGCACATATAACTCATGGGTCTTGCAAAGTGTAATCATTTTGGTAAATTCTATTTTAAATGTTTGCACTAGAATACAGTATATGATCCAGAAGAAAACTGAAATATGTTTCAATTTATAAAAGAAAATTAAATTATACCTCTAAACAAAAGCTATGAACACTATGAGAATATTTAAAGTCTCTTTGCTTGTCTTACTAATTTCAACTAATGATTGTGGTCTTGTTTAAAGATCACATAAAAATATGTGTTAGGAAAGTAAGAAAGATATATTAAAAATCTGATATTTAAATTCTATATAACTAGCAGCATATGTGAAATTATACGTTTTTATGCAGAAAACTTACTTTAAAAACTCTCATAGGTATATATATGCATGTGGTTTGTACTCATATACAAGAATATGTGTGATAAGATATGATACGTATATATCTAATAATATATTTTTACTAAAGAATTATATGGGTATAGAGATTCAGATGAGATAAAAAACAGAAATACATAGATACTTATAGGTATAAATAGACATAAGTATACATAGAGGGGACAGAGATTGAGACAGAGAGAGAGAGAGACAAAGAGGTACAGAGACAGATCGAGATAAGAGATAGAGGCAGCATGCCCGTGAGCTTTCTAAAAGATTATCTGTGCCATGTTTTGGGGTAGTTGGGTTCAATTAAGAAAAACATATCCATAATCAAGGAAACATTCCATAAGCTGCAGTTGGGATTTGTCTAGTTTTAGCAAAATCAATAATACATTAAATTCCAAAGGGCTGACAGCACTTGATAATGAAATAAGAATTAATCTAAGTATATAACAAATTATACATTTTATCACATAGTAAAAAATATTCTTAAATTGCTGAATTCTGGTATTTAAACAATAATGTTAGCTGTATCTTTTTGCTGGAACTGGATTTATATTTGCTTTCAACACAGCAAAAAAAGTAGATCAATACTGGTAATAAATCTTTAAATGCTTTTTAACCTTACAAGCTCTTTATAAGCTGAAGGATAATCAATAAACACGACAGAAAAATGGCTTGTGATTCATCTTTTAAGGCGGTGCTACTCTATGACATAATGCCAATATCTCTGAATATAAATGCAAAGATCAATTTTGCTTCTGAAAGATTATTTGAACAGATAGACAGTCTGAAATAATCCCTTTTATTTACAAACTTACTAGATTAATTTTAATCAATATAATACTTAGCTAATTATTTCATCTGTGATATTGTAAAAGAAACAATATTCCACTATGATTTTTCTTCTCTTGAGATACCACTAATGGCTTGGATATGTCTATAAAGCTAATACGAAATCAAGTATGGACTTTCATTTACATAGAATATGGTAAATTAAGCAAAGTTAGTGTATCTGATTCAAGTTTTTATAAAGGACTTATTTTTCCAACTTGAGACAATGCAGAGAGTAAACCAAGATTTTTATATCTGTTTTTCCCATGAGCACACATTTTATATCACTTTAACAACTTGTTTAAAATTAAATTTTACATTTATATTTGATTATATTGATTTTTATAAAATGTTATAACAGGGAATCCCAAAGATAGTTACATTGAGGCAAATGATTTTTATGATTTTAAATTCCTAATATAGCAATAATTTGGATAATAGAGTTAAGATTTCATATTTGCTTTTATGATTATTTCCCAATTGATTAAGCTTATGAATTTTTCAAAAATCATTAACTTTAAGGAATGAGTTTTAAGGTAAGCAAAAAAGAAAAAAAAACATTTAAGAGGACAGGAGATCACAGGAAGAAATGCAGATGGTGAAATTAATGTAGCTTTATTACAATTATATGAAGTTCCCTCACTGAGAGCGGTGGGGAAATAAATTGTTGACCTAAGTAGTTTTGGAAGAGATGGAGTTTGTAAGACTAAATAAAGAGAATAGCAGTTGTGTATAAACACCGTACTGGAGTAGCTAAAGTTGTTTCCTGCAGGAAGATGTGCTCATTCCTATTCCATACACGTGCACACTAGGATTAAAAAATGAAGTAAATGGATGTCAGAAGGTGGGAGTCATGTTTCTCGTTGTTATAGGGGGAAGTTACAGACAAGTCAAGGGAACAAGTGAATAATATATGTTGACCTAAAAAGAAACTGAGGCCAAACACATAGAGCAAGGATTTATTGAGCCAATATGATGATTGCAACGAGGAAGGCACATAGATAAGATAGTCCTAAAAAATGTGTTCTGAAATTTAACGTTTTATGATCACAAGAGGGGGGAAGGGTCAAAAGAGAGAGAGGGAAAAATGGCCCCGCCTAATTACTTCATTAGGATTTCTATTGGTTGTGCATGACAGATTTGAGATCGTTAGTAGGCTACATCCTATATGCAGGTTTCTAGGGTAAGGCTAAGAAGAAGTATTCTAGGTTATTTTATGCTGGCACCATTATGACTGCTTTTAAGTAAAATGATAGTATTTTCTAGGACAAGTGGGTGTTATTACTCACTTAGCCCAGATCTCCCAAGGCACTATAATTTAGCTTACCTTGTCAGAGCAGAGTCTTTTGGTCTCCATATGTATGGTAAAAGATTAGATTTGGAGACATCAATATGAATTCATGTTGTTTAATACAGCTAAGTACCATACATGATCCGAAGCTAGAGCCATGCTAACTAATAACTGCTCCTACAGAAGAAAAACAAACAGGAAAACAAAATAACTGACAAAAATATACAGAAAGAAAATTTTCCTTGGGTATACAAACAGAAGAGAATTCCAGCATACTAGGCAAATGAATGGAAAAAATGCAGACATGGCTTTTTGGGGAAAAAAAAAATGTATATATAGTACAAAGATTAAAAAAAAACCAAAAACTTTCCGCTTTGTAATTTTTTAAAATGTTATCTATGAATGTGAACAGAGAAAAATACTTTTCCGTAACTTTAAAAATAATAAAATAAACCAGAATATGTACTTGGGTGGATGGCTCTAGAATTATTTACTGAGTCCAGATGTACTTAAGGTTGTAAAACATTACTTGAAGACTTAACTCTAGATATCTGTGAAGTTAGTCAAAATAAATAATTCAGTAATAAGGAGTCATATAATTTTTAAAGGGTCAAGAAATAGTAATCCTTAAAATTAATTTAAGTACATATGTTAGCTGGAATACAGTATAATACCAATGATAAAATATTCTTGAAAAAAAGATAAGTGATGTAAAATAATTTAATCATAATAATTTAAAATGATTTAATATGATTCTATTTTCTAACTTATAGGAGTTTATCAAATATAAATAATGGGGAAAAAGTGTGGTAACTTTCTCAGTTTATGTAATTTAAAATTTGCAACATAAAGTTAATTGATCCTTTTAAAAATCATATATTATCATTAAAACATGAATTTATATATGTATGCGCATTACTGAAAAAATCTATAAAAACATTCACTAAATAAGTATTATTTCTAGATTGTAGAATTTTAGTTAATGTTTATTAATGAGTTATACTAATTTGTTTTCCAAATTGTAATGGTATAACATATGGTTTATCTATTTAAAAATGAAAACAAATATGATTTTGAAGTTAGATAGCTACTGAATTCTAGATAGCTATTTTGAATATTTATATAATATTCATAGAAAATATATATATATTTTTTCCTTTTTGTCTTTTACTGACCGGTAACGGGATCACAACCCTCCGTGTTGTGCCCGTACCAGGGACCGGCAACGGGATGGCAACCCTCGGTGTTGCGCCCACGCCACGCTCAGCCAGTGAGCGGGAACCGGTCTCCACATGGGATCGGAACCCTCGGCGGGAGCGCCGCCGCACTCTCAAGCGGCGCACTCTCCAGTGCGCCACCGGGCCGGCCCGAAAATATTTTTTATATGGCCCAATGTTTCATATAAATCAGTTGTTTATTGTTTCCTTAATCATGCTTTCAGCATTTTAACAAAAATGCTAGCATTGTATAACCATGTAAATAGATATACTTAATTCTCAAAATGCCTTATTAAAGGTGAACAAACAAAGGATCAGGATAGCAAATAATGTGTTAAATAATCCTTAATTAAAATATTTTATGAAGTCGTAAACTTACATCAAAATTTGCTTGAAAAGAAAATGTGATCTTGTTTTAAAATTCTGAGAAGTATTCTTAAGTGGGGAGTGCATATGTGTGTGTGTGTATTACATTGGTAACATATCATAATATGAAGATTTCTTAGCAATTCTTTAAGAAAAATCCATTACATATAATACAAGTTTGACATGCATCTGATCATCACAGTTTCAAATAATTTAGTTGAGCAGATGGACAGTTGAATATTACATAACATATATGAAAAAATATATATATATATACACATTAATAAAAGTCTACAGATAGGGGCCGAGTCCGTGGCACACTCGGGAGAGTGCGGCGCTGGGAGCCCAGCAGCGCTCCCGCTGCGGGTTCAGATCCTATATAAGGATGGCCAGTGCGCTCACTGGCTGAGTGTGGTGCGGCCGGTCTCAAAAAGGACAAAGAAAAAAAAAAAAAAAAGACAGATTTTCCATTTGCCGGCCCGGTGGCGCACTGCTACAGTGCGCCACTTGGGAAGCGTGGTGGCGCTCCCGCCGAGGGTTCGGATCCCACATACAGACCGGCCGCTCACTGGCTGAGCGAGGGGCGGGAGCAACACCGAGGGTTGCGATCCCGTGGCCGGTCCCGGTCCGGTACGGGCGCGACACTGAGGGTTGCGATCCGTTGCCGGTCACGAAAAAAGACAAAAAGGAAAAAATAAATAAATAAATAAAAAATAAAAGTCTACAGATATACACTGAACAGCCAGTTTCCAAATAAATACAGACTAAAGTTTGAAAAATCAATACCATAGCCTTGTTAGAATGTGGCAGTTACTTATTGATTTTAGACATTGCTCCTTTTTCCTGGAGCTCCATGCTTTCCAAATTTTTCATTTTTATATTACTTTATACTTGCCACTGGATTTCTTGAATTAAGTAACGTTCTTTTGCCTTTTCATTAGTGTCTTGGTAATACATTAATTCATGTATTTTTACAACATTTAACCTTTTCCAAAATAAAAAACCTCAGATAAAATATTACTCGGTACTCTGTTATTTACCCGTCATCGGGGCCTGATAGTTCACTTTCCTTATATGGGTAATAGTTTTCTACTCTTATAGAAGTTACAATTTAGTGTGAAAATTGGACAACATATAAATGCCAATAAAATTACACACTGTAGTGATTGCCAAAAATATTGAAAATATAACATATAATGGATTTAGAGTAAAGGAGGACTTTCAATCCCTCATGAAAGTTTTTTCATAATATTTTCAGAGACATAATACACTGAATGAGCTTTCTGGTACATTTGCAGCATGCTTCCATTATTCATTAGTTCTTAAAAGGTTGGTTATTTTTAGCCTGTGAGATGTTGACATTCACCTGAACATATGGGGGGCATTCTCCCAATGGCTAGTCCTGTTAACTTATCTACATCTGAGCTACTTCAAGATTCTTCTTGGTGCCCAAATGCTGCACTGGTTGGGCATGCTTGACTTTCTCATGAAATGTTAGCCTAACTTTAAACTTGATTTTGCACAGTGAGAATTTAACTTGCCATCACTCATTTTGGAATTCATCATTTAATTACAATTTTCTGTAGTCTGATTTTGACCAAAATTTGGTCTCAATTGCCAAAGCTGCCTTGTTACTGAACTTGAGCATCAAACATCAGTAGAATAGATTTGTAGAGTCCACTCCTATGTATGCCAAACATTCACTCATGCCTTTGTTTCTATTAATAAAGCTTTTACCTACAGAAAATGCACTCACTCATCTGCAGTGTAAGAAAACTTTCATCCTACTACTGCATGCAGCTCCAATTTCAGGAACTCTGTTTATGGTCAAGTCTTCCTCATTAAACTTGATAGAAGCATTTATGGCTAAAAGACAAAGAGTCACTCATCGCCTAGATAACCATTGTAGAGAAGAGAAAAGAAAGCAGAAAAATTATGACAGGTTGCGCAAATAGTCACTTAAAAAAAAAATCTCTCTATATATCTAACTTTTGCAGCTCCTCTCATGAAGAGTCGGAGTCTATTTCCCCAACCCTGAATATGGGCTGCCCTTGTAACTTGCTTTGACATTTTAATAGCATTCTACATTCAAACCCAGGCCTCAAGAGGCTATGAACACTTCTGCTCTATCTTGTAATTGCCACTTGAAAAGCCCAGATAAGTCTTATGGAAAAATGAGAGATCATATGAAAGAGAATCTAGTTGACCCAGCTGACAGCATGCTAGAACAGTGTATAGTCAGCTATCCCCAAACACATGAGAGAGTACAGCCTACAACAGAGGTAGCCAAATTCTGCTCACAGCCATTTCTGCACACCCCTAAAGCTAAGAATATGTTTATATTTGTGTAGTTAAAAAATAAACAAAGGGGAATATGCAATAGAGAGCATGCATGGCATGCAAATCCTAAAATGTTTACTATCTAATCCTTTACAGGAAAACTGTTGATCCTTAACCTGTTAAAGAGAAAGAGCCAGCTATCCAACCAACGTCTGACTGCACGTACATGAGTGAGTTCTCCAGACAACAGAAGAAAGCTTAAATGAAATGCAAAATTATGAATAATAATACGGTATTTTAAGCTACTAAATTTGAGGTGGTTTGTTTTATAGCATTTGCTAATGCAATTTGGAAAATAGGAGAAAAATAATTAAATTCATGAATTTAATTTGGCTTTTTTTTCCCTGTAAAGAACAAGATGGTTGATATTTTAGATTTGGAGGCTATGTGATCTCTGTCACTACACTTAACTCTGCCATCGTAGCATGAAAGCAGTCATATTCAATAAGTAAATGAATGGATATCAGTATGGCTGTGTTCCAATATAACTTGGTTTACAACAACAGGAAGTAGGCCACATTTAGCCACAGACCATATTTTCCCAACCCCTAATATGTATCATGGGTTTAGAAGCTATCTCTAGTGGATTGAAAAAATAAAGATTTCTATGAAAAGTGTAAAAGTTTTTTTGTTTTTGTTTTGTCTTGTTTTCTTGTTCAATATGCATATTTACTTTCTGTTTATATTCCTTCATTATCCATAGTTCTTAGCTCTGCCATTGAGGGAGTTGTCCTTGTTCATGGTCCTACATAGTCAAATCCGAGTTCTATACTGTATTGGGAAGACTATATCTTCTGGGAGTAAACCCAGCCTAACCCAGAATGTTAGTAGTCTAGCTCTTGTCAGTGGGAATGCAACAACCTGGGGATTCCTTTCTGGTGAGGAGTTATCTTCAGCTAGGATTATTTTTTTTTTTTATTTTCTTGAAAAATAATTTGCCTAACACTTAAGAAATTTTTGCTCCATTTACTTCCAGTTAATTCACAGCTAATAACTCCAACAAAAAATGCATATTAAACGTGGATATTTGTGTAGAAATCCAGCATCCTGGCCATACTTCTCTAGGTTTATGTGTACCCCAGGCCCTCAGTTTAATGATCTTGAAAGACTGTGACATGGCTGTCTGACAAAGGGAAGTTGTTGCCGCACATATAACTCATCCATCTCCTCTGGGCCAGTTTCATTTATCAAGCCAAAAAAAAAAAAAAAAAAAAAAAAAAAAAAAAAAAA
>NW_007728621.1:61014-68988 GCF_000696425.1 Galeopterus variegatus | reverse complement strand
AAAAGGGAAAAAAAAAAAAAAAAAAAAAAAAAAAAAAAAAAACAGCAGCAGCTAAAAGAGAAATTAGACTTCAATTTTGTCCCAATCTCATCTCCTGCTATTTCTCCCACATAACATCCTGTATATAGAGAAACCAAACTTTCTTGTAGAATTTTACTAAAAGCTACAAAATATGGCCAAAAAGTGCTCAAGTGATCTTCAAATTCTGCTGTGTATCTCCATTTATAAACTGTATCCAGAACCATAATATTAGTAATCAAGGGGCAAATGATTATAATTTGTCTAAATAGTTTGTGATCTCATAACAAGTTTAACCAAATTTACATTCAGAAAAGAGATGTTTTCAATGCTTTCCTGTGCACATCCTTTGATCAGCTAATCCTGTCATGTAGACACTATTTCCAGCACCCTAGTCTTGGTACCAAATTCTATAGTCAGTTTCTTCTCACCAATAAGTGAAAGAAAAGCTAATTCAAAAAAATTTTCTGAATATAAGTGAGTACAATTTACCAGGCATACTACTTATAAAACTGGTTTATTGAATGGAAATGAATTGAAGGTTAATATTTCCACCGACTATGTTTAAGCTAAACATAATTTTATTTTTAGATACACAAATAGAGACAGACATAGAAGTACAAATCTATCATCTTTTGTAAAAAGCAATTATATGGACATTTGGACTAATCTACTTAGGTTTAAAATTGTTTCATCATTAGCATGGAGAATAGAATATTTTCTCTTGTAATCCTATTTTTTTTTTACCTTCTTTACCCCCATTTTATTCATTTTCTTCAAGAAATGTTATACAAGATACAATATTATTGTGACATCTATACAACTACATACATGAATGAATTTTTCTCAAGCAGCCTAAAAATGTATGATAGATCCCAATAATTCTTACCAGTAATCAATAAAAGACAATCACAATCAATTTTTTTCTGATTAGATACCAAAACTTTCATAAGTAGCAATTAACTTTTTTTTTTTTTTTTTTTTTTTGCAATTAACTTTTTTTGAAAAAATTTTCATACACATAAAAATCTTTGTAGTGTTGTTAATCTTCTTTGACTTCTATGTAATGTACTATAGCTGAGAAACAAAAAGAATAAAATGTTCTCAGGATATCATTATATTTTAATGAAAACAAACAACTTGATTTTTTGAATTTTAATCATTTTCGTTCATTTTTCAGGGAAAGGGAAATTAAAAAGAAATCTAATTAAGCTTTCTCTCGATCGTTGACACCCATGGGAATACACTTCAGAAGAAAGCAAAACCATCTGTTTTCACTTTGCAGATCTGGAAATGAGCACTGCACACCTGAACTGCCAGCAATCGAGCATGTTGCAAAAGAACCACTGTTTATCTCCACGAAGAAGACAATATTTTCACTAGATTCCTGTCAGATGTGCAGGAATATGACTAGAGATAATGTGGCTTCACTGGAGTGAATTAACAATACATTTATAAATATAAATAGCTAAAAACATTCATTAGCTTTTGCAACCAATTCACTTTGTAAACTGAGTAATGTGGATTACAGGTGAGTTTACTCTAGTCTATAAAACTTTCAGGAAATAACCATCAGAAAATTCCAGAGCTAATTATCTGAGGTACTTGATTTTAAGTATGAATTAGAATGAGAAGATAAACTATCATTTTATTTGGTGTGTTTCTCTATGTTACAAGAGTGTAGGAGGCAAAGGACAGGGTGACAATCAAAATTAAATTTAGTACTAATGCTGTATACAGTATTGTCACTTGATTTGTAACTATGCCTCCCCAATAATCTTTCCATAGATTTCCGTCTGATGCTTGGTATGGCAATCTTACAACACCATTAGTTACTTGGTGACATTGCACAGTGACCAGTGAGATTTGAAGGATGCCCCCTGGTGTTGCATTTATTATTTGTTAATAAATATGGATCTGTTGGCTCTGTCCAACTTACCTGACAGTGAGTTCTATGCCTTCTAGCAATAACCTCACTGGAGTGAGTGTTTTTTCCTGTGTAAGGCCTGATGATCAGCTTTAAAGTTACCCAGGAAGCTTGTGGACCCTGATGATAATGGAATTGCTTCCCATCTTCTCTAATTTCCTTGAGTTCTTGAGCTGGACCCTGAGTTCTGGTTCCCAATATGATTTTAAGTATTTGTTGTTAACATAGTGTTGAAAACAGAGTAAGAACTCAGTCAACATTTGTTGAATTAATACGTGCATGTGAGTGTATGCATTTGTGTATGTCTACACATATGTACAATTATTTATATGTATTGAATTTTCTTTCAGGAATTTTAGAAATATTTCATAATTTGTTGTAGCAATGCAAGGAAGTACTGATAAGATAAGAAGACCAGTATATTGATTCAAAACTTCTCAGAACCAGCTTTACCTTAAATTCTACTGCTATTTTTATGAATTAATGTGCTAACATCTATTTTTCCTTCACTAAAGTGAAACTAACATATGATATAAGACACACATCTTATGTCAACATCTTGATGATTTTAACATATTTACATCCAACTAACCACCTCAGAAACAAGGAAATTATACTTCTAGTACCTTATCAGGCAATTTTATGCCTTCATTCTGGGTAATGATTTCCCAGAGTAACCACTTTTATATTCTCTACAATCGTATGTTAGTTTTCTCTATTTTTTAAGCTCATATAAATGTAATTATGCTGCATATGCTATTTTACATCTCACTTTTTTCACTCAACATTGTGAATGTAAGATTTGAGTTATTGTATGAATCAGTGGTTTGCTGTTTTTATTACTTTGCATTGTTCCATTAGATTAATATATCATAAATTATTTGTACACTCCATTCATGATGTATATTCAGTAGTTATAAGTTCCTGTACAAAACTTTTAGACTTACTAGATAATTGAATGGCTTTTCAAATTCTTTTACCAACTAAACTCCTACCAGTGAGTGTTCCAGTTACTCCATGTTTTGTTTTGTTTTGTTTTTCCTTTTTGTCTTTTTTCGTGTCCGGCAACAGATTGCAACCCTCAGTGTCACGCCCGTACCGGACCGGGACCGGCAATGGGATCGCAACCCTCGGTGCTGCGTCCGCAGCTCGCTCAGCCAGTGAGTGGGAACCGGTCTGTACGTGGGATCCGAACCCTCGGCGGGAGCGCCGCTGTGCTCCCAAGCAGCGCACTGTAGCAGGGCGCCACCGGGCCGGCCCTACTCCATGTTTTTGACAACACTTAGTATGTCAATTCTTTTCATTTTATCCACTCTGGGGGTGGATCACATATGTTAATTATCTTTATATATTTATTGGCCATTCATAAAATCACCTTGGTGAGGTGTCTATTGTATATGTTTGCATATTTTGTCTGTTTTTCCTTCATTGTTTTGTAGCCATGCTTTATATTATCTGCATACTTGTATGTACAAATTGCAAATTATTCTCTTAGAAATTTCACTGTTTAACTATGTATTTCTTCACTGGCAATTCTAACTTTAATGAAGTTCAAGTTTTCAATATTTTACAGGTGTTCTTCCATGTATTATGTCTTCTGTAAGATATTCACCTACGTTTTCTTCTAAGGGCTTTATTTTTTTTCCTTCTATTTATGTCTGTGCTCCATTTCAACTTAAGTTTTTGTGTGTATCTAGTAACTATATATGCATGGTTCTCTGGACTCTATGTGCTATGATCTATTTGTCTACACATACTCAAATACCAGCTTTCCTTTATTGCTACCTTTAAAATAATGCTTGATATCTGGTGGTATACATTCTTCAGCTTTGTTTGTTTTATAAGGCCTGTGTTGGCTTTTCTACTTTCTTTGATTTTTATATAGATTTTTGAATCAGTTTGCTACATTCCATGAAAAAGTGCAGAAATATTGATTAAAATTATATTTAATCTATAGACCTGCTTAGGGAGAATTAATATCTTAAGTTATACTGTGTTTCATTCATTAACATCCTATAATATTTCTAAATATATTTATCTGTTTAATTTATCTCAAAAATGATTTATAGTTATTAGTGTAGAGATCTGACATACTTCCCATGAAATTTATCCCTTGATATTTTTTGTATTTATAAACAAAATACTTTCTCAATTTTATTTTATAATTTTTGCTATAACATAAAATAAAGTTGATTATTATCATTTAACTTAAACTCAGTGATCTTGCTAAAATTATTTACAAATTCTAGTAATTTACTTAGAAATTATCCTGTTGTGTGAATTAAATAACTGGAAACATCAACTAGTATACTTGCAAGCCAAGATTAATCCAACATCATATGTTATATAAAAGAGTCATTTAGTTTTTAATTAGTTCATGTTATTGTTTTTTGTAATAATGGCAACAGGAACATAATTTTAGAACAATTTATTTGAACAACAGTTTTTTTCATTAAAAATATTCTTCTTTAACATTCTACCCTTAAATATTTATTTATTCATTTTAACTGTCATTTTGGCTTATAATTTACTTTGGTTATTTATCTTCCTTTTGTTTGAAATACATATATATTGCTTTCAAATACATCTTTTAAAAATATTAATTGCCCTTAAATATTTAAAGAAACATAGTAAGATGATTTGGTTGAAGATAACTAATTTAGTTTGATATAAATAGTGAAATACAAAGAAAAATAAAGAAGGCATACCAAAATTTTGTAAGGCTTCATCAGTGCTGTAACAATTTACTGATTATTCTATAAGAATGCAGGAAAGTATATTTGCTACAGTTAGTTTTAGAAAGATAAAGATTTTTCTTCTTAAAGAATTTCAAGTTAAGCTACTTGGGATGGAATGACAGATTTTAACAGAGCTGAGTATGGTGAGAATTTCATAGGGGAATGATAAGGATAAAGCCCAGAGACAGCAGAAAGCTATGTTTTGCATTACATCCCATATCCCTGTATGTAATCCAGAGTGTTCTGTAGGTGACTCCAAAGAGTCAAAAATACTCTAGGTGAATGGATAGCTTAGAAACTTAGGGGAGTGTAATTCTGCATCCAGAATCTTGAAGGACATTTTGAGACTTAGAGAAAAGAGGTGATATTCTCTATACCCTTGTAGATATATTGGAAATATCTTTGCTACTAACTCCAACCAACAGGAAATTGTACCACACTCAATAATTTCTGGGAGGCAGCAGTAGTTGAGAAGATACCAGACAAAGCAGGTTAGGGAAAAGGGTAAAATAACTAATAATTTATTCCATTTTTGTCTCTTCCATGAAAATTTGTATTAAGGTCCTGTCGACAGTTGTAGCTCTAGTTAAATCTTCCAAACTCTAATATTTCAGTAGTGTTTCATCTAGATATATGTAGCATCGTGTGAATTAACCTGAGTCATCAAATGACCACAATTTCCATATCATGATTTAACCAAGCCCTTTTGGAAACATAAGCCTCCATAGGCCTTGGTTGCAACTTGCTGGGTTATCCAGACTTCTCATTAGTTTACCTCTAAAGGAGGATTCAGGAAAAAATATTAAAGGAGATCTTTCAAAATAATTTTACCCAAGCTCTTAGAAAAAGAGAAGAAATGTGTTAGGGATGAAGGAAAAAAGTCTATAGTGTCCTTTGATTATTTGTACGAAAGATCTGCATATGGTGTAAAAATGCATTTGTCAGAATTTTATTTCAGACAGTATGTGGTGCCAGTTTGGAATGCATCCTTGATGGTCTCTGAAGCCTAACTGTGAACAAAACTTTATTTTATACATCAGAAGAGTAGTATCTTTGGAAATCAAGAGCGTAGTGAACAGAAAGATGGTAGAAGGTGTGTGGTGAATAATACACTTTTTTGCTTTCCTTATCCCTCAGTATTCAATAATAATTTGCAAAAATTAAAAACAAAATCCTGAAGCAACAAAGATTTGCTTCAAGAAAAATCATGAGCAAAGATTTTCTTAGCAACAAAATATTCACCAAAAGTTCTTTTCAGAAAAATGTTTTGTTTTAAATATGCCAGTAAAAAAACCAAAAAACAAAACAACAACAATAACAACAACAACAACAAAATGTAGAGAGGTCCCATTGAGAACAAATGTAAATTGGAAAGAAGTACGGTTGTGTAAATAGCCTAAATCAAAGATGTGATTGGAAAACTTGAGCTGTCCCCAGAGTTTAATCAGACCTCTCACATCACTGAGAGAGTGGTTTCTGTATGACATCAGAGCATCTTGGCTGACCAAAGATGAGTGAGGACATAATATTCTAATTAAAATAGTAGAAACTAGAGGACATTATGCCAAGTGAAATAAGCCAGGCAAAGAACAACAAATACAGTATGGTCTGTCTTGTATGAGGAATCTAAAATAGTCACTATTCATTGAAGTACAGAGTAAATTGGTGGTTAACAGAGGCTGTGGGGAGGAGGCGTGGGTGGGGAAAGATGAGATGTTAGATAAAGATAAAAAGTCTCTGTTAAGAGAAATAAGCTCTGGTGATCCATTGCATAGCCTGGTGACTATAGTTAATAATAATGTATTGTATATTTCCTAACAGCTAAAAGAGAAGATTTTAAATGTTCTCACCACAAAAATATGATAACTATTTGAGATGATGAATGTTAATTAGCCTGATATGATCTTTCCACAGTGTATACATGTATGCAAACACCATATTGTACCCCATAAATTTATACAATTATTTTTTGCCAACTATAAAAAATAAAATAAAATTTTAAATATTAATATGATACAAACAACAACAAAAAAAACTAGTGGGGAACATACTGATTTGCAAATTCAGACAAATTTTTTCACCCATATCACTGAAATTAATGAAGATCAAGCAGCCACAACAAAAACTACTGATTCTAGCCCCAAATCCTCCTCAGACTCTGCAGCTCAGGTTGGGGCTTCCCGTCTTCAGCCAGTTCTTTTCTTCTACTGCTCCTGCTAAGTCAGGCAGTCTGCACAATGGCAAGGAAAAAAAGGGAGAGCAGACCAAAGAAATTCTTTATGTGATATCAAGCTCAAGTGATAGAGCTCAAGTGAGATAGTGAGTCCATATGTACAGTGCCACTGCCAATTAACTGAACGAAATTGTAAAGAATTTTATTTGATAGTGGCAAAAATAGAAATTATGAAATTACAATTCTGAGCCAATTTCCCTTGTCACTTTTGTTTTATGGTGGATAATCTTACCATCCTTTAAAAAAAAAGTAGGTTAAAATAACTTTTCATGAGAGTGAGGATTATGAAAATATTTTTAAAATATTTTGAATTTATAAAAATGTATAAAAATTAATTTTATTTGGTCTGAAATATTATACATTTTTGAGGTGATATTGTAAAAACAAAGTTTTCCCAACACAGGGGTAAAGCCCAAATGTAATGAATGCAAACTTTGAAAATAAATGCCTTGAAGCAAAAGAAAAAACAAAACAAAAAGGTGCATGTTATATAAATATAAATATTTATTACATGACAAAATTTGATACAGGTGTATTTGCAGATTTGTTTGATATTTTTAGTTTCTTTGATGAAAATATAATTTAACAGATCTCTTTCAATGGTGTGAACCTCTAAAGAATAAGTAAGATAATATAACTAACTATTTCTGGAATCCAAACATCACCATTCTTCCTGGGCTGTGAAACTGAAAGGTGAGTGGAAAATTCTCACGGTAATTCTGCAGATCTATAAGGTGTCATCTCACAATGTATTCATTGTCAATTTATTCTAAGCACAATTAAATGAGTAGTTAAACAAGAGTAAAAACCTTTCTTGATCGAAATGTTTTCAGGAAAGCTATGTCATAAGAGATACTTAGATTAAGAGAGAAATTACATTAATACCAAGTTCATCAGTGAACAGATTATTAAAATTCATTTTTAAAAAGTCTTACTAAAGAAGTCAACTAGGGCTGGCCTGGTGGCGCACTGCTATAGTGCGCCGCTTGGGAGCGCTGCGGCGCTCCCGCCGAGGGTTCGGATCCCACATACAGACCGGCTCCTGCTCACTGGCTGAG
>NW_007728621.1:0-60803 GCF_000696425.1 Galeopterus variegatus | reverse complement strand
CAAAAAAAAAAAAAAAAAAAAAAAAAAAAAAAGAAGTCAACTAAAGCAAACAGGAGTTTATAGGAGCTTGTGGCTATAGATCTGGCACTTGTTTTGAGCCATTTTACATCTAATTGTTGACTTTCAGGGAGAATATGTTTATATTGTTCCACTTGTCTTTTTACCAAAGATAAGTGGATCAATCCCACAGTCCTCTGTATGAACTGAGTAACTCCACAGTGTTTTGAGTGTGGACTTTTCATTTTAGAGTACATTAACCTCCATTTATAAACCCTGGTTTTGTTTAATTCATATTGCATCTCTCCTTTTTTTGTTAGTGGGTGCTGCAATATCAACCACTTCACAAACCCCAGTGGCTCTAAAAAAAAAAAGTAAGTTTATTCCATCATTCACATTACAAATTGGCTGAGGTTTGGAGGCACATGTCTTTGCTATTCTGAGATTCCAGTTGAAGGAGCTGCCCTTGTAAAGGACACAAATGTCTCCTAGTACAGGGAAGAGAATGAATGGTGGGACCAGATACTGGCTTTTAAAGCTTCTGCTCAGACATGTAAGCACCACTTGAGTTTGCATTCAAGTGGTCAAAAGGCTGATGACACAGGAATTATAATTCTAACAGAGAAGAGAGAAAATAGGAACAATCATACAATCTACCACACATAATAAAGCTAAAAAATCTGTTATTTCATGTTTCATGTCCAGAGTTAAAGACGCATACATATTAAATGGGAGAATAAAGTGCGTATTTTAATTAAAGTAATCAGAGAAATTATATTTCCAAGTACTCTGTGTATATACGTATGCGTTTTAATGCCTAGATGATATTAAATTTTAAATATGTATGTTTTCTAGAAAGTTAAACAATTTTAAAGTGAGGATCCTTATATGAACCTATCTTGCCACATCCTAATATATCAACACCTCCCCAATGGTGGTATGACCCACAGAACAGTCATTTTAAAATTTGATAGATATTGCCAAAATTTAGTCCAGATAAGTCATACCAATTTGCATACCCTCAACCTTATATGAGAATCATAAATTTCCCAGACTATTGTCAATATGGAGTGTTGAAAAATCATATCTTATTCTAGTTTTACTTCACATGTATTTTACTATTTGTGAGATTGAGTTTCTTTTACATGATTACTGGTAAATTGTGGTCCTTCTCTGAATTGCTAGTAGAATCAGACTCTTGAGTATTTTGTAGAATGTCATAAATAGTTAAGGAGAAGGTAACAGAACCTTTCCTTGTAAGACAGTGGAATATAGATATATGAAGAAAGTAATCTTTTATATGTGGTACTATACATTATGATATAAATAAAACATTTACTTTTACTACAGGAATTACTTAGTAATGCTCAAATATGCCACAAGATTATAAATTTTAACCTAAACCAATAATTAATACATTTTACACTATTTAACCTTAAAGGACTTAAAATGTAGTAAGTGACAATACTAGTAGACATTACTAGGACAACAAAACAAACAGATGGAATACAAGAAGAATCAAAGTGGCAAAAGGAGATATCAATAATGTGTTATCCTATGTAAGAAGAAGAGTAGGAATTAGTTATTTGAGTGGGGCTTTAAGAATGAGAATTCTCACAAGTTAAAATTGTTGGAAAAGTCTCGAATTGTAGAAGATGTCATAAATATAGATAAAAAAGTTAAAAATATGTCTAAATAATCAAAAGACAAAATAAAAAAATGCTGGTGAGGATGTTGAAAAAGGGAACTCTCATATACTTTTGGTGGGAATGTAAATTAACACAGTCATTATGAAAAACAGTGTAGAGGTTCCTCAAAAAGACTAAAAATAGAGCCACCTTATGATCCAACAATCCCACTACTGGGTATATATTCAAAAAACAGTATATTGAAGAGACACCTGCACTCTCTTGTTAATTGCAGCATTGTTCACAACAGCTAAGGGATGGAATCAACCTAAATATCCATAATCAAATAAATAGATATTTAAAATGTAGCATCTATACACAATGGAATACTATTTAGCTATACAAAAGAATGAAATCCTGCCATTTGCAGCAACATATATGGAACTAGAGAACATCATGTTAAGTGAAGTAATCCAGGCACAAATAGACAAATGTTGCATAATCTTGCTTATATGTGGAATCTTAAAAAAAAAAAAGAGAGAGACAAAAAGTGGTTCTTGTAGAAGTAAAGAGTAGAGTAGTAATTAACAGTGACTGGTGGGGAGGGAAGGAGGAGGAAAAGGTGTTAGTCAATGGACAAAAAGTCACAAGTCGATAAGAAGAATAAGTAAGTTATGATGTTCTAGGGTGACTCTAACTAATGATATTGTATTATATACTTCCAGGTAACTAGAAAAGACAACCTTGAATGTAATCACCACAAAGAAATGAGTACTGCTTAGGTGATAGACATGCTATCGACCCCAAGTGGATCATTTATACAATATAAGCATGTATTGAAAAATCACACTATACCCCATAAATCGGTACAACTAAAAATAAATAAATAAAAATTTATGAAGTTTCACCTATGGCTAGTTTCTAGGTTCTGAGAATACAAGGATACTTCAAAAAGTTCATGGAAAGATTTGTGCTATTTAATTCTATTTATCCATGAACTTTTTGAAGTACCCTCATAGAGAAAAAACAAAACAGATAGACTCCCTCCTTCCTGTCCATCTATCTATCTATGAATAGATGGACAAATAAATAAGATATTTTTAGATAGTGATAATGGAAATAAAGAAAAGAAATTGTAGGAGATGCCATAAAAACATAGGTAAAAATGAAAAAAGTTTAAAAGTACTGTATTTCTGAATAATGCATTGAGATTAAGAATGAAGTCTTTTTATAAAAGTTTTATCTTGTTTTCAATTGACACAAAATTGTATCTACTTATGGGATAAAGCGTGATGTTTCAATATGTGTATTCATTGTGAAATGGTCAAAGCAAGGTAATTACCATATCTATCACCTCAAACGTTTATCATTTCCTTGTAGTGAGAACATTCAAATTCCTCTTTTCCAACTGTTTTGAAATATACAAATTATTGTTCATTATAGTTACCTTACTGAGCAATAGAACACCAGGACTTGTTTTCCTATTTAACTGTAACTTTGTACCCATTAGTTAACCTCCCCCCTCCCTCCCAAGCCACTAGAAACCACTATTCTATTCTCTACTTTTATGAGATCACCTATTTTTAGTTCCACATGTGAATAAGATCATGTAGTATTTGTCCATCTGTGTTTAGCTTATTTCACTTATATGTCCTCTAGGTTCATCCATGTTGTCACAAATGACAAGATTTTATTCCTTTTTAGGGCTGAATAATATTCCATGTGTTTATGGATCACATATTTTTAATCTATTCATCTGTCGATGGACACTTAAATTGATTCCATACCTTTGCTATTCTGAATAATGCTGAAATAGACATGAAAGTGCAGATATTTCTTGAACATATTAATTTCTTTCTCTTTGGATATGTACCCAGTAGTGGGATTGTTGATCATATGGTAGTTCCATTTTTAGTTTATTGATGAAACTCCATACTGTTCTCCATAACAGCTGTATTAATTTACATGCCCACCAACAGTGTATAAGAGTTCTCCTTTCTCCACATCTGCACCAGCATTTGTGATTTTTTTTGTATTTTTGAAATAGCCATTCTACCTGGGGTGAAGTGATTCTCATTGTGGTTTTGATTTGCATCTTCCTGGTGATTAATGATACTGAGAATTTTTTCTTGTTGTCCAATGTATGTCTTCTTTTTAGGAATGTCTACTTGGGTCTTTTTCCCATTAAAAATAAAAAATGAATTCTTGAAAAATACTCTGGGCAATATTGAGGGTATGGAGTCTTGGCAGCTGAAGTCTACATATAACTTAAAACAAATCCACTAAGAATTTGAGCATGTGATAAGATATGAACATTGTTATATTATTTTATTACAAACACACATTCAAAAAGTAGTAGGGCAAAATAATTAAAAGTTGATTAGCCACGAGGTGGAGGTAAGAAACACCAAGTCAGGGTCATAAAAGGTCATTAAAAGGTCATAAAAGTAGCAATTTGATGACTAGACAACAAGAACAATGGTTTGGAATGAGAAATAAAGATAAGAGACAAATGTGAAGGGTATTGCAAGGTTACAATCTTGCGATGATAACAATAGATTCGGTACACAGTTAATGTAAAAGCACTAAATAAAAGAATAATATGAGGTTTTTGAAATTAAGCATCTGAGAAAACATTGTCAACTTTATTAGAAATAAAAATTCAGAAATGATAGTTGATACAGAGTCTAAAACATATAGTTCTATGAATTTTATTATTCATTTTGACTCAAACAGAATTTACTAAGAAAATTTTCTCTTATAATTTCTTGCCATAGACTCTGAGACTTCAGCATTACAAAGAAACCTTACTACCACTCAAATCCAGTAATCAGAATTATGAGCAAAACTGAACAGTGGAAGAAAGCAATCCTAGGATTGAGGGTGGTTTCTAAAATCTGTCCTAGGAAGCATCAAGTATGTCCATGCTATCCTAAAAAGGAGAAAGGTAAATTTACAATAACTTCATGCTAAATAAATTATGATTATATAGAGGGAAAAATCAACACACAATTGCAAGTATACTTTGAAACAGTGACAGTATGCAACACATTCAAGTTAGTGTGAAATACACGAAGGCACTTTCTTTTTATACACATGAGTATAATACTCGTGATCACAACATGGAACTCATCCATCACATTGTATTATTGTTTTTTTATAGTATACTTAATATATAGTTAATACAATATGCGAAGTTCAGTGTCCATTCATCAAGTTGTGTTAGCATTGTTGTTTGTCATTATTCTATTAAGGTAATATAATATAGTCCTTAGCATGAAATCATCAAAGTCCATACTGAACAGTAGCATTAAATTTAGGAAATTTTCAAGTGGTTTTTCACACTGCTTGTGAATCTTTCATGTGCCAAGATGTAATAAGAGGCTCTGAAATATCCATTGAGATTCAAGAATATCCATAAGGGAACATTATGAATGTATTATTTTTGGAGTTCTGAAAGCATTCCCATAAACCAAGTCCCACATGATCCAGTAAATCTACTTTAAGGGTTAACAACATTTTCTACCCCAACTCTCATATAAGGAGAAATAATTCTACCTTAGAAAAAAAAGTAGGTCATGCATTCTTCTGAGGATCTGTTTGGTTTTGGCCTCTTTTTACCATGTAGGAAGTTAAAATCCAATTTAGGAGATAAGATATACAAACATGAAGTAGTTAATCAGATGTGCAGTTATCAAACTGTTAGTGCTAATTATTTGAAAGACAATCCCATTCACAGTTGGATCTAATAAAAACACGATTTTTGACGAGCCTATAATTTTATATAAAAAGATATATAAAAAACAAACAAAATAATGAGGAAGTTGATTCATAGTATAGAAATTGATGTTTTCTTGCAGATGAGAAATGGGAAGTTACATGAGAGAACGTTCTGGGTAGAATAAAGTAGGATGACGAGTTAAGAGTGATTGTAGTATTTTTAGCTTACAGTAAAAAGATCATCTTGTTTCTAAATGGCACGCATGCTGTTATAAATGGTAATTATAGGAGAATAGAAAATATAGAGTGAAATTCTTTTTTAAAAAGTTAAATCTGTAGAAATCTGTGAAGCTATCTGAAGATGATTAGTATGATATAGAATGGTTAAATTATTATTTTGGGTTCAGAAATATGTCAGTGTTTTTATCGGTTTGGAAAGAAGCTACAGGGAATTAAAAACAGAACAATTGGTAAGACTCTAGCCTAGGGTAAATAACAGGGTAGGGACAGAGAGACCAAATCTATTTTGAAGAAATGACCAACGATTATATATAGTTGTGCCCTGGTGTCCAAGAGGACGACCCTGTCCCCCTCTGAATACAAAAATCCAAAGACGCTAAGGTTCTTGTGTAGAATAGCATAGTATTTGCATATAACCTACGCATATCTTCCCATATACTTTAAATTATCTCTAGATTATTTAAAATGCCTAATGCAATGAAAATGCCATACAAATAATTGTTATACTATATTTTAATTTTTTATCGTTGTATTGTTACTTTTTAAAAAATATTATTCATCCACAGTTTGTTGAATCTGCAGATGTAGAAACCTCACATACAGAGGGCCACTGTATTTAAGAGTTAGGAGACACGGCAAAAGTTATTTATTTTGAACTTTACATATAAGATAATTTTGGCAGAATGTGGAACTATTTGTATATTGCTAGGAAAAATATAAAACATTAATTGGAAAAATAAATATTGCACAAATTTAATGAAGTCAGAAAAGAAATAAATGGGGGTTCAAGGAGGGAACATGAATTCTCCTCTGAAATACTGATGAAGTCATATCATGCTGACTAGATGAAAATAAAGTTATGAAGTAAATTATAATTGTGAACCTTGAGTTTTGAATCCAGTGACAACTGTAGTCTTAAGTCAGTCAATTCAACAGAAAGAGAATATATGTATCAGAGCAGAAAGTCAAGGACACTTGCCTCCCATTTATGATTTAGATATAGCATATTTTCTGATGTGAAATGGAAATCAAATGAAAGGTTGATCCTCTGCAAATTACACATTTAACATGTACATTTGACATGAATTTTCTTCTAAGTCAGGCACGTAAATTGCAAGACCCAATTCCAACATCATAAAACTGTAAAGCTCCTGTAGCTGAGAAAAATCACCATATTTTATTTTTACCATTTTCAATGCTGTCCTGACCAGAAAAGAAAGAAAAAAATCCCTGTTTATGGCTTCCATTCTTTTGGTGGAGAAGATTTTATTGCATTTTTGACATTTATTTAGATCAAGACTTTACCTGAAATAGTTTTTTTTTTTTTGCTTACATGGTCCACTGAGTAGAATGCCTTTTGTGATGTCAGAAAACATGATATATCTAATTGGCTCTGCCTTCTGAAGAGCATGTTCAGTCAAGAAGCAGGAGAATTCCATCTGGTTGAATGCACCTTGGGAGTAGATGGTTTTTCTGCACAACTGATTCAGACAGAACCCTCACAAGATGGTTGAATCAGTTACCAGAGACATTTATCTATATATCTCTGGCATTTAAAACTAGAAATATTACCTTGGAAGCAAAAGACTAGGAATCAACCTATTTTTCTAGTATCCCTACTGTGTGTGTATGCATACGTGTCACACACATATTCATGTACATATATGTGTATGTGTTTACATATGTACTGGATATGCTAAAATAGAGATTTCCTGAAGAGTGCAAATTTGAACTTTTGAACTATTGAAGGAACGGCCCACTAAACCTTTAGCCTTCAACCTTCATATGTGAGAGAGTCATCATGAAGGTGTAGATCCACACCCCAGCGCTGAGTTTTATCTTAAAATATTAATTGAATTTTCTTCACTTCCTTACCTCTAAAAATTAGAAGACCATACGAACTTACAAATCATGCAGTATGGCATGCAATGTTTTTTTCTAAATGTAACTTGATATTGATTGTAAGTCAATGGGTGTGCATGTATGTGTGTGTGTGTGTGTGTGTGTGTGTGTGTGTGTACCTTTAGGATGTAGTCTATTCCACTAGGAATATTGTGCATATTTTTCATATCTGACATTCATCTCTTTTTTACTACATTTTAACTAATTTTCAAGACCCCTTCTACATTGAAATCACTTTTTTATTCTATGGTATGTTATACAGTGTTCTAAAATGTTGAATAGTTTTGTTGCGTGTTTTGTTTTTTGATTCATGATTCCCAAACACACACACATTCATACACATACATGCCAAATTTAATTTATTTTTATAGTAGTAGAAATTCATTAAGCATTTATTACAGTAAATATTTTACTAAAATAAACATCACATATTTATCTCTTATTCTTTTCTTGCTCTTCTTTGTGTAAGTTTATAGGAATACTCAAGCAAGTTCATTGGTTGCTATTCTCTCTTTCTAACCCTTTATTCTGTCATGATTTCTATCAAAATATCTCATTTTATCAAAACTAAGATGTATCTCAGCCTGATATGTATAGTGTATTCTCATATATGTTTTATTGTAGCAAAGGAAACAATCAACAAAATGAAAGGGCTCATGAATTTGGAGAGAATATTTGCAAACCATATATTAGATAAAGGGTTGATAACAAAAATATGTAAGGAAATCAACCCAATATCAAAAAAAAAAAAAAAAAACCAAGAAATGGGCAAAGAACCTGAATAAAATGACCAATAGAGTGAAAAGACATCCTACAGAATGAGAGAAAATGTTAGCAAAATATGCATCTGACAAGGGATTAATATCCAGAACATACAAAGAGCTCAGACAACTTTACAGCAAAAAACCAATAATCCAATTAAAAAATGGGCAAAGGAGATGAATATACATTTCTCAAAGGAAAACATACAAATGGCCAACAGGTACATGAAAAAAAGCCCAACATCACTAATCATCAGGGAAATGCAAATCAAAACCACTTTGAGATATCACCTCACCCAAATCAGATTGGCTATTATAAAAAAGACAGAATAACAAATGCTGGCAAGGATGTGGAGAAAGAGGAACCCTCCTGCACTGTTGGTGGGACTGTAAATTAGTACAGCCATTATGGGGAACAGTATGGAGTTTCCTTAAACAACTACAGATGAAACTTCCATATGATCTAGCAATCCCACTACTGGGGGATACCATGAGCCATCCTGCTATACGGAACGGCATGGGAGTCTGAGTGATACCCCTTGTTCTGCAGGCTACAAGGGGGTCCCGTGTGTGTGGCACAGCTCCGTGGAAGTTCTTGTTTGTTCACCTTTGGTTGCTTGACAAGCCTTCCCAAAATTAAACAGCCTAACCTTTTGGCTTAGTATGGCTTTGGGAAATTCCCTGCAGTTTCTCAAAGGACATGTTAAAATACATCAAAATTAACTGGTTTATTTAAAGGGCATTGTCAGTACTAGAGGTGTTTTTGATGCATGTTCCCGGTATGGGTTGGCTCCATTTAATTTTGTTATTAATGTTCCTTGTTAGTGATATGTATATTAACCCATTGTGGCTGTGGTCATGCTCTTGCACGTGTGGATTGAAGTTATTATGTTAGATTTCTATCTACATTCCCCCAGGGAGACAGTGGGTCTGGGTGCAGTAATGTTTATAACTAATTGATCATCAACCAGTTACAGATTTCTTTGTTTCTCCCCACTCCCACAGTTTCACTTGATTTAACAAGAACATGTTCTTTCCTTAGTAATAATGAGAATGATATAATGTGTTTTTGTTAGTTTGAGTAGGATCATTTAACTTTTCACTTTGTCCCCTGTGCTGTTCCTGGAGTCTATTGGCAGGGAAATCAAAGGTATAAACATTGTGATTTTGATTATAAGTAAAAATGTATAAAGTATAAATAATATTAAATTGTTAACCATAACTAATCAATGTTATTAAAATTAAGTGTAGTAAGTATAAGTAAGATTAAAAAAATATTAAATTGTAAGTCAAGAAGCTTAAGAATTATAGTTTAAACTAAAAGTCTGACGCTCTTTAAAGCCAAGCATGCTGCTATTTTATAGTTTCCTGGCCACAAGCCACAGGCTTTGGGGTGAACTATTGATGCATGAGTGGGTGCTTTTATCACAGCGTGAGTGATTTGGAACATTCTGATTTTTCTTTTTCTATTTAGATAAAATAATAAATGTTTTGATTAAAAGATAAATCATCATGTAAAAGATTAAGTAAAAAATATAAATAAAGCAAGATTCATGTGGTCATGGTCCACACTTGCACTAGACATCTGTGGTCCATTTCTTCCTTTTCACCAATCCACACCACCTATTCAGGTCCAACAAATCCTGCGGAGCTGGTCTCCGACAGGGGGATATATCAAGAAGATTGGAAAATATCAGGTCAAAGGGATACCTGCACTCCCATATTTATTGCAGCTCTATTTACAGTAGCTAGACAATGGAACCAACCTAAATGTCCATTGATGGATGACCGGATAAGGAAATTGTGTTATATATACACAAAGGAATACTACTCAATCATAAAAAAGAACGAAATTCTACCATTTGCAGCAATGTGGATGATTCTGGGGAAAATTATTCTAAGTGAAACAACTTAGGTACAGAAAGAGAAATACCACAGGTTCTCACTCATAACTGGCAGCTGAATCCATAAATAAACAAATGAACAATACAGAGAGGTAGAGAGAAAGAAAGAAACAATAAGAGCAACACCTTGAACTTTTAGAAAACTAGAGGTGGAAAAGGGAAGGGGAGGGGAACAGGGAGGGGGGCTAATGAGGAATTGGTCAATGGTCACAAAGAATGATTGTGTATTGTAATGATGAATAAGCTAACTATACTGATCTAACCAACACACATTGTACACAACGATGTTGTACCCAATGTATACATATAATAAAAAAAATTAAATTAAATTAAAAAGTCAATATAAATATGGTTAAGCCAGTATAGAAAACAGTTTGGCAGTTCCTCAATATGTTAAATATAGAATTACAATATGACTCAGCAATTCCATTTTAAGGTATATATCCAAAATAATTGTAAACAGGGACTCAAACAGATATAGGTATGCCAGTATTGACAGTAGCATTGTTCCAAAATAACCAAAAGAGGGAAACAGCCCCCATGACCATCAACAAATGAATGGATAAACAAAATTCAGTATGTACACACAACGGACTATTATTCAGCCATAGAAAGCAATGAAGTTCGTATACACGCAACAACCACAGATGAACATTGAAACTATTATGCTAAGCGAATTAATCCATACCAAAAAGCCAAAAACTATGATTCCATTTTTAGACAAACTCATTAATACACCCTGTTTCTTAAAGGGTGCAGTTTCTGTCTGGGGTGATAAAAAAAATTTGGAATTAGATTATGGTGATGGCTGCACAGCACTGTGAATATAATCAATGCCTCTGAATTATACACTTAAAAATGAGTAAAATGGCAAATAGTATGTTTCATATATTTTACCATGAATATGCTAAATAGTATATAAGCAAAAAAAGGGAAACAATTTTTTTCTTAAATAATTGCTTGGTAATCAATTTTTTCTTATACATTTCAGCTAACTAAACAATGAGTCAGCAAAATTAAAAACCGAAAAACCCCAAACATACACCGATTTGCATTATTACTGTTGCTGTTGCTTTTTAAGTGAGAATGGTGGCAGAAAATCATTTTGCATTCACTAGAGAGAGCTCTAACCCCACCCTACATCAAAGTGCAGCTGTGCATTCCTGAGAACCACTTCCGCAAGTTTCAATAAATTTTGGTTTTTGCTTTCTGCTTGTTTTTGTGGCTAGTCAGTATTATAAACTTCGAATTCGTAAAGCAAACTTCACTGAGTAGTCACATTGCCTGAAAAAAAAATGAGAATATAATTAAACAATAGCAGAAGTAGTCAGAAAACAAAAAGACTACTTTTTAGTAGCTAAAAAAATTCTTAACCACCTAAAAATATAGATCCCCAGAATAAGAAGGGGAATGGTGCTTACAGTGATTTACACTTATGTTTTCATTATGGCTACCTGTGTGCTGAGATACTGTTTTGTTGGAAAACTGAAGGTACTAAGCATGAAGTGCTGCAAATTTGGAGCTCCTTTTGCTGGAATAGTATCATACTTAATGGAGAAGCCGATGCAGCCTGTGCAGAGACCAGGTGCATCAACACTTGGGGTGGATCATTATCCACGGGGTAGAGAAGAGACAATAGAGGTGGACTGATCAATCCTTTGTTTTCTCTCTAATTGAATGTAGACACTGAACTGGTTTTCACTTTTGTGGAATATAATGGCCCCGGGTTCCTGGAAATTTGTGAAAGTGTGAGAATCAGGAAGGTGATAATAGACTTGCTGACAGGAAGGGGTTGTATATGTGAGCAATTACTGACGGAAAAAAAAATGAATGAGACACGTCTGTATCATGAAATTCTGAAGCTCTTCATAACCTCCATGTGCATAAGTATGATACTTTAGGAGCATTGTAAGAAATATCCAATTCTAATTTTTCTTTAGGGCAAGCAGAAATGGAGGAGTGTATCTATTACACAAATTCAGATTACATATACGAGCTTCTTCATTTAGATAGTTAACCATAGCTAATGATTTATACTACATTGTTCATCTTTTCGTGTTATTAGGGTTTCATAATTTTTGCACAGGTACATATAAACTCATTTATATAGAATATGTGTCATACTTTGTATCTTATGTGTTTGGATGTCTATCATATCTATTAATTTTTTAGTTTCCTGGGGTAAAGAAAAATACAAGATTAATATTTTATTTCCAGCATTTTAAAACAGAATTTTTAGTTGGATGAATTTTATTAGAAAATATGTGAAGGTTAAAAAAAAAAAGAAAATATGTGAAGGTTACTCCTGATTTTTACTGCTGCTTCACTTTTAGCAGGTAGTTGGAAGGATTGAACTCTCTAAATCAGTGACAGAGATGGCCATGCCTGCATGCCAGAATGAGAGTCTTTGCGCTTCTTTCGCGAAGGTAGAGGCTTCGATCTAACATCAGCATTATTCTGTTGGTTTATGTTCACAGTAGGATGGAGAGAGATGTGATGTTTTTGTGTATTGTTATCCCTATCCAGTTATCTGTCCTGTCAATGTCTTTATTCTTTATTTTGGAAAGAGACATATAATCTCAGTTCAACAAACTAAATTAAAGGCAATATTTTTCCACAATATATTATTCTGGAAATATCTCCATTTTTTTTTTTTTTTTTGGCACTTTTTTTTTTTTTAACATAAGGATGTTGAAGTTGAAACTAAATAGTTTAAACGGAAGTGAATACTAAAGTTATATATTGGTTTAAAAATGCTATTTAAGAATAAATCCTTCTATTTAAAAAATACATCCTTCTGTTTCTAGCTACAGAAGCAGGGAGATTTTTCTTTACTTTCTTCTTCGGAAGTGTTATCCCATTGTGGTTTTATTTGCATTTCACTGATGATTGGTGGTGTTGAGCACCTTTTCATATACTTTTGATGATACTTTTTTTTTTTTTTTTTGAGCAAGGGGCCCCACATTTTAATTTTCTACTGTGCCTTGAGATTCATGTAGCTAACTCCATTCTACTGGGGGGCCCCGTCTGCAAGACTCTGGCAATAACATTCCTTCGCTTTTCCCTCCCAGTGCTCAGGTTGTGTGGCTTCCTGTTCTAGCTCGTTCATGAACGAATCTCATTTTCCCTGCTTGCCCTGAAGCTTGTCCAACACTTTTAAGAAGGTTTGCATGGTAATCGCAGCCATAGAAATACCTGAGATGAGCTCTTTCTTGTGCTGACCCTGCTTGATATATATGTGGTTTAAAATAAAAAAGACAATTGAAGAAAATGTGTATACATTTTGCCTTTGGACTTCAATAGCTGTGATTAACTATATAAATGTTGGGATTCTTTGATACAGTAGTGTCTAGATAACATCAAATGGTATAGAGTATGTTTACCCTCAACTTTACCAACGCGAAAATGTACAGATTTCTTTCACAGTAAAGTTCTGTTGAAGATGATCTCTTTACTGTACATCTCCTTGTGTCACAAAAGTGAGATGTCTTCGACTTTTTATTTCTGATGTTTTACATTACTTAATGGTTGTTTTTCATGAAGTAGCAACACCACGGATGGTAAATTTTTGCAACACGAAGTAGATGAAACATGTACAGATTAAGGTGTAATTTCACGATGGTGGTGTAATATTTCCAGGGTATGTGCTTATCAGACACAACTCAGAAAAAAGGAGATTTAAATTAGTCCTTTAGAAAAGTTGTGAAGGATTAACTTAAATGATCTTTAGGATGGTCTGGGGTTTGCTAAAACCATGAATATTCACTTGGTGAAGTCATGAGGTCTACTGTATTTTTGAAGTATTAATTTCTAACTTGAATTTAATTGATGTCCTATACACCCCTGTTCTACTAACTCTTCTTCTAACTTTTCTTTAGAAATTGCTGGTATTCCACATTTTAATTTTATTATAGAAGGGTATAAACAAGACAGATTATTCATTCATTCATCTAATATTTATTTATGGAGTGTCTGCTATGTGCCATCTTTTCAGCAATGAGTATAATAGAAAAAAATGCCATTTATATGAGCTTATACCCTATTAAGATGACAGAGAGAGAAGCAATAAATCAAATAAATAATTATAAAATATATCAAATGGTGATGAAAACTACAAAGAAAATAAAGTAGTGAAAATAGAAGAGGTACAACTGGGAAGAGGAGAAGGAATTGATACTTTCTATATAAAAGACTTGAACAGAGATTTAAAGTGGGAAAGTAAGCCATGAATACATTTGCTTTGCCTGATGGTTTCTTGATGTGATATCTACAGTTTCTGCATCCAAGGGAAAAAAGCTAAAACTCATTTACAAGAAAAAATAAAAGTGAAGAAATTGGCTCCAGTTATGAGCTTAACTGGTTTGATGATGTATCCCATCTCTCTAAGCAGCTGACATGATAGAATGGTTGGGTGGCCTATTGAGGACTCAGTAGCAGCACCAGATATTGGGGACAACTTGCTCGGGAGCTGGCTTATGAGTGTATGTTTTCACCTTGTGACTCATACAGTGCCATTTTCTCAATAGACAGAACACTTGGCTTTGCAAATCAAAGAGTGGAAGGTGGGTAGCTCCTCTCGTTATAATAATCTCTCACTTCTTATTTGTATACTTTTGTTTTTATCTTTGGGATTTACATGTCTAGATACCCTGGTGACCAAAGGAGAAATGCTTCTGTCAGAGGACCCAAAACAGTTCAATAGGACTTTAAGATGGAACTGCTAACTGGTCATTTTGGGCTCCCTCTACTGTTTTATTAAAAGTAAAAGTGAGACTGAGTACTATACAGGTTGGGAATACTGATTCTAATTATCATGGAAAAATAGTGCTGATGCTACACCATGAAGGGAATTTTGAGTAAATCTGTAAATCAGGGCATCCACTATATTCCTATGCCTATTGGTAAGTATTACTAGAAGACAAACAATTTAGGTAAAGCCATGAATAACTTAGCTCATCCAGGGACAGGAGTTTAGGGTAATGAAATATTGTCAACTGAGAAGATTGCTGAAACTAGAGGACATTGATGGGATAGGGAATAAAAGTTTATAAAGATTTACCATTACCATAACAACAGTTACAAAGAACTGTAGTTATTATGCATCTTATTTATCCCCTTAACATACACATACATATACATATGTGCTTACAAATATTTACTTATAATTAAAGATATAGCATATTTAGTAAACATCATATTTTGTGATTTTACCAATGTTCCCAATTGCCTTCCCCTATTCTTTTCTGTGAAGTACTGCTGGTGATTCAACTTACAGCTCAGTCTATTTTTTTCTTTTTATTGTGACAAAGTTGATTGTACATATCTGTGAGGTACAGACTTGAACATTGAAACCCACGTGCAATATGTGGTGCTTATATCAGAATAATTATTATATTCAATAATATATACTATCATTGCTATTCATGGCCCTTTACCCATTCCTCTCTCCCCCATCCCTTTCTGCTTCTAGTAACCCCAGGTGTACTTTTGAAAGTTCAATGTACTATTGGGAATGTTGTATCTCTCTTTCTTCCTTGTATTTACATGTTTATTATTTTAGCTCCCACTCATGAGTGAGAACATAGGATATTTACCTTTCTGTGCCTGGTTTATTTCACTTAATATGATTTTCTCTAAGTTCATCCATGTTGCTGTGAATGGTAATATTTCATTCCTTTTTATAGCTGAGTAATATTCCATTGTGTATATACACCACATTTTCTTTATACAGTTGTCTGATGATGGACATTTAGGTTGGTTCCAACTCTTGGCTATTGTAAATAGATCTGCAATAGATATGGGAGTGCAGGTATTTCTTTGACATGATGCTCCCCATTCCTTTGGGTATATACTTAACAGTAGAATTGCTGGATTGTATGGCAGGTCTATCTGAAGTCGTTTAAGGAATCTCCATACTGTTTTCCATAGTGGCTGCACTAATTTATAGTCCCAACAACAGTGTAGGAGGGTTCCCCTTTCTCCACATCCTCACCAGCATTTGTTGTTCTCTGTCTTTTTGATGATAGCTAGTCTAACTGGGGTGAGACGGTATCTTCACATGGTTGTGATTTGCATTTCCCTGATGCTGAGTGGTATTTTCTTTTAGCATTTTTTCATGTGTCTGTTGGCCATTTGCATATCTTCCTTTGAGAGATATCTATTCAGTCTTTAAATAACTGGATATCCAAATAATGCCTTGTAAGTGACTTAGAAAAAACATAAAGATCACTTGATGTGGGGAAGAGTGAATTATGAGAGTGCAACATTTGGTTTTTGAAGAAAACTTGCATCATGTTAGGTAGAAACTAAATGCAAATTTTAATTGTTCAGTAGCTGAAATTTGGTTTGGGTACTGAGTTAATAAAGGGCTAAATCAGGATTTTTTTTGGTCAGCTGAGCATTCCTGTATTTCTATCTGGCATCTTCTTTGGTAGCAAGAGGAGAATCTGGGAAGAACCTTTCTCAGTATCAGATTTCCTGTAAAGTTCCAGGTCAGATTCTGTCAATGAGAGGGAGTCACATGAGATTCAGAAAACAAAAGAAATGAAGAAGGCATCATCCTCTGAACTCATTTGCAAACAACACATTTGCACACAGCAAGTGAATCTTACCAGTTTGATGCTGCAAGGTGTTAAGGTTGGTACTGTCTGATAACCCCTACTAACCAAAATTCTTGAGTTTCACAAAAGCATCTTTGTGAGCTCCTGAAAATATCGAATTTATAGTGTCCTTTGTTTTTACTCAAAGACCATTTAATGGTTTGCAATGAGTCTCCAATTACCTGCATTAAAACACTGTCCATTTGGAATACTTAGAGTGGCTTTCATTTTCCTTACCAAATATCAACTAAAGCATCTGTGAAGAGCATTCCAGGCAGGGAATACTGCTTCACAAACCTCCCTGGGGAAGGAGAAGACACAAATTAAGGTTTTCGTTCATTTGTCTTTTGCTTGGCCTTAAATGAATTTTACAGTCTCCTTGAAGGTGTTCTATAAAATATTTCTTTAGGCAGTGTACTTAAATAACGTTTGATGGATTTTAATAGTGGAACCTGTAGACTAATTCTATGCTTCACATAAAATAATTCTGTTTTAGCCAAGTAAGGTTCCTGCAGTTTCTGAGACGTTTTCTATGATATAAAGAAGCCACCTCTTATATCTCAGTGTGATGACCAAGCCCCAAGACTCTAGTGGATACACGACATTTTTTAGGCTTGAATATTCACTGGTGTAAAATTTTGTAATTTTCTAAAATGACACCATGACGGTCTTTATTAGTATTTTGACTATATGAATTGTGCTTAGCAGCTAGCACACTAGCATCTACTGTGATTGTACTAAGGAAGCTTAATGTCATTAAAAGCCAGTGGGCTATTTGCCAGTGTGTACATTGTAACTCAAATAATTGTGTTAAAGAAAATTTCTTGATTTAATTGCATATACTTAGAAATACTCCTTGGTCCTGTAATTGCAAATAATGTCCATAACTGTGGTATTGGTTGTGTCAATTGTGCATGGGTAAATATTGAAGGCATAAATTCAGCAAATGATCTTCTTAATATGCAGAATGTTCCTACAGAGCTCTCTGTAGGTTTTAGAAACATTGGTATCAGCAGAATCCAAGATTTAGTTAATAGGTTTACCTAGGTGTCAGCTAGTTTAGAAATCATAGGATTATGTGTCCTTGTCAATAATTAGTGTAAACATTGCTTAGTCTTCATGCATCACTATGTGGCAGCCATGTAAAAATATGCTATCTTCTTGAATTTAATGTTTGTTTTACAACCACTGTGTGTGAAAAATCCCTGCTTCTAGACACACCAGGGATCAGGTATATGGTACTTACAACTTTAGTCCACTTAAACCTTGAAGGCTTTATCTGGTAAAGAAAACAAGATAATTCCTAATAATCAACATTTTCCCTACAATTAATGCATCTGACATATGTGCTCTTGCACAGAAATTCAGTCGAAGTCGAAGTCATTGAGAACCAGAGACTTTAATTTGTATCCTAGAGCCTGTTAGCTCAAGAGGTTTTACTCAGGAGAGAAAAGATGGTTCTATGCCTAGTGAGTAATAAGAGATCAACCTATAACATGTTTGTGCTGTTGGGAATTTTGACCAGTGATTATAATGCAGTTTTGAAATACTTGTTCTTACTATGATCATTATGTCATTTATCTATTAGATATGTGGTAGTGGATATTATTTATTCTTGCCTGCCTCTAATTAGTGGCCCAGTCTTATCTTCTACTACTACTCTCATCTACTCTAGACTCCAAAGAGGTGAATTAACAAATCCCTGTTCAGATTTCCCATGCCCTTAGTTACACCCATTTTGCTCCCAATACCTAGAATAGCTTTTTCTGTTTCATTTCTGCCCATTGAATGTCACTCATGTTTTAAGAGTCCTAATTCAAATTTTATTTTCTTTGTTCAAATAATGATTTAAAAAATTTTCTCTTTCCTTTAGTAATTGGTTAAGCACTTACTATACCCATAACATATCTTGCTTTGTGATAAATGTACAAAAATTAATACCACCCCCAGTAGACTATAATCTACTTCGAAGTGTGGAGGTTGTGTTTTATATATCTGTGCTTTATAGAATACATTATTCCTTTTTTATTATTTCATTTTTAATTGACAGATAAAATTGCATGTTTTTATCATGTTGTTTTAAAGTATATATACATTGTAAATTAACTAAATCAAGCTAATGAACATATGAATTACCTCACATAGCTATTTTTGTGGTGAGAGTACTTAACACTTCCTCTCTTAGGGTTTTTCAAGAACACAATATACTGCAATTAGTTATAGACACCATGTGGTGCAATAGATCTCTAATAGAGAGCACAAAACTAAATCCACGCATTTCCAGCCAATTAAATTTCAACAAATGTTCAGAGAACACGCAAGAAAAAGACAGTAGCTTTAATAAATGGTGGTGGAAAAACTGGATATGTACATGAAGAAGAATTAAATTAGACCCTTATCTCACACTGTATACAAAAATCAAAATGAATTAAAGATTTGCTATGGTTTGAATATGTTCCCCAAATTTTTGGTGTTGAAAACTTCATCCCCCAAATTATATGTTGATGGCATTTGAAGGTGGCATGTTTGGAAGGTAACTAGGATAAGATGAAGTCATCAGCGTGGCCCCCATAATGGAATCGTGGCTTTATAAAAGGCAGAAGAGAGACCTGAGCTGGCATGCTCATGCCCTCTTGCCATGTCATGTTTTCTGCCATGTTATGATGTAGCATGAGGCCATTACCAGAAGCTGACCAGATGCGGCCATCTTGGAAAGATCCCAAATAAACCTCTTTTCTTTATAAATTAACCAGTCTTCAGTATCCTGTTATAGCAAGAGAAAATGGACTAAGATAAGACTTAAATAATTCTTATATTAGGTTCATTCTACACCAAAATGAAAATTCAGGACCCAAGTCAATGCCCTCTTCTCACTGCCCTAACCCAGAGAAGACACAGAAACCCATGGGATTGCAATCTCCACATCAAAAATGCTCAGGACCCGTATCAGAGTTGGATGAGAGCCCCATCCAGTTGCCCCCACTAATACGTTGCAGCATTGCTATCCTGGAATGAGTACGGGCACCACCTTTTCCTGCATCTACCCCAGAGTATACCCAGAACCTAAGCCTGGACAGTCAGTGTGTCAGCTCTTTGTCCAAGCCCCCACTAGAGCAGAGAGCTGTGATAGACCATGAGACCCCTGCCCCCAGGTGACCAGGTTATTCCCTTGGGCATGAGTAGGTGGAGGCGGTCATGGGGCTGTAGCAGATAAAGACAAGCCGGGTGGAATTTGGGAAGTAGGAGGAGAGAATAGGCATCCAGGTACCCATCCTGAGAGACTGCAGAAGGGGACACTATGCATGTGCAAGCCAAGGATCCAGCCCCAGAGAGTGTTCACTTCCCCATTGAACCCCACCTTGAAAACTGAAGACAGTCACTCAGAGCATTAAACTCAAAGCATAGAACTTTTCTGAGTGCAGGGCCTTGAGTGACCATATTAAAAATGAATTCTGAAATAAATTCACAGTGTGCAAAGAAGAAAGGATAGACCCACCTGTAAAGAGTGAATAAATGAGTATTTCATCAAACAGGTCAATCGTGATGAAAATCATTAAATTTCACTAATTTATAATTGTGAGTTATATTGATATGTCATGTATTCACTTCTCTTGCTATCCTTCCAACACTGTCAGTTCTTTCTACATAAAGAGCTTTGCTCTTTCTAACTGAATTACCAGGGATCAATAATAACAGGATTTGCTTGTGGTCAATCATCTTTGTCACTACTTATCTACACTGAATACAAACACACATGACAATTATACACATCAAGTAGAAGTATAAATACGGGCACAAAATTTTTATCGTGTACATAAATACATACAATTAAATACAGATATGATATGCCACAGAATTAAATTTCACTCTCTATATTTTACAACTATCTCATTGCCTAATTGGCTGTGACAGAATGAATATGGCCCATGTGACCCTAGGCTCAACATTAATTATAAAATACCATAAAACTACTAGTAGTAATGTTGTGTTATATAGTTCTTATGTTCTGATGTATTTGTGCCTTTGCATTAAACTTTATTCTACAGTTGAATGTATTGCTAAGTTTATGTTATCTTTTGTATCTATTAAAATTCCATGTGCTTACTATTTTGATGTTTCGCTCTAATCAAACTTTTATTTATTCCATGTTAATTTACCTACTTTTTTCAGAAAACAAAATTAAAGCTATCAAGCTTATTATTTGAAATTGGGTCAGAATACATGTCATAGTTACTGTGAATAAGTGATTTACTGGTGACTGGTATGTGATTTAAAGTGTTAAAATGCAACTGAAGAATTTCTGAGAAAGAGAACTAAATATGTTACGCATGCATTTATGTTTTTATCATTGATGACATTGTGTTTCTTTCTAAAAGTATAATGGATTTAAATCAGCTAATCAATAAAATAATCTGAAGAAGTTAAGGTATGAGAATCCCAATTAATATTTTCATTCCATCATTCATTTAAAAAATAAACTTATTGAGTACTATGTGCCAAAAATGTGCTTGTTACTGGAAATACAAAGTAGAAAAACACCAACTAACTGCTCCTCAGTGATTAAGAAAGGCAGACAAGTTAATTAACAATTACAGCATAGTGTATAAATTAATGATTACAGTATAGTGTATAATTAAAGCACATTTCATATTTGAGCAGGGTCACCTGAGACTGACTTCGAGGTCAGGAAGGAAAAATACCATGCTAAAAATAAGACTGCAATTAAGTTCTTTTAATAAGGAAAGAGAAAGGATATTCTGATTTCATTTATCAAACTTAAAAGGAAACATATTTAAATTTGTTTATATTCAGCAAAGGGAAAAGTAAACAAAAATAAATTAACATTCTAATAAAAACAACTTCTCTTAGTTCAAAATTCACATCTATAATGCTGAGTGAGTGAAACGTGACTTCAGAATTGTCTCTCTGTACTGTTAGACAGGTTGATTTAGCTAAACTGACCAGCTAGACAGCTGTACAAAGCCAAAGCCAATTGCTCTTTGTTTATTACCTATTTTTAGCTTTCACAGTGTAGGGCATTTGTAACAAGATTGTCATATTTCTGTTTGTAGTAACTTTGTATTCTTGAATACATGGTCTCCCTGCAAAGTATAGATTGTTTTAAGATTAGTTGAACCCTGAGGGCAGTATATATTTTTATTTGATTGTGGATAAGAAAAGATGTGGATAAAGTTCCATAGCTTGTTTAAAACATTATTCAATATATCACTGAAGAAAACATTCAAAAAATTTACTAAAGGATTTGTATTTTTTTAAGCTTTCATTGGTTTGTATCTCTTCATAAAGAAGTGAAACCCAGCTGATTCCTCCAAGATTAAATGCTAGAAGGTCTTTCTCAGGATCAATGCAAAATCTCTACTTAGAGGATAATATGTCTGATAAATCAAGTTGATTTTTCCCCAAAACATCTTCTCATTACAGTTCAAAGACCCTCCCTCAAGTGCTGGTAAGCAAATAGTCCCCTGAAGAAAACAGGGACCAAGTTCCATGCAGAAATGCTGCTGTGCTAAGAGATAAAAAGGAAGGAAGCCTGTTCCTTCATGTTATGAAGAGACTTTTGATAAACATGTTAGTGTTTCCTTGGGTTTTATTGAGGTGTTTCCTGACACCCAGACTTATGTTTTATAACGCCTGCTTCTTTATCCCAAGATTCATTAGACTCTAAGATGTTTGCAGGCTGAAGTATGCAGAAAATCTTGAGCCGATTATAGGTTTTCTGCATTTAGCCATTTTTTATCTTTATGTTTTGCACACTGAACTGATTAAATGAAGAAGAATACAGGTGAGAATACTTCTTTTTAATATATGCTAATGACTGCAGTTGGGCCAAAAATGTGCTGCTGTTTCTATATAACACTTTTTTACTGCTGGGAAGATTTTCTCCTAAGTGGTTTTATAGTTAATTATTATCCACTTCATACCTTAATTTGGATTCTATACTACCATTCAACACTTTTTTGGGGGCTTCCAATACCTCGCAAACTAGTTCATAGTTTTATCACCTTCATTGAAAAGATTTAGAGAAGAAATTAAGAGCCATTTCTTTTCAGATTTGATTTTCATGTCTGGAACATCATTTCAGAGAACATTAGAATTTCTAATATCTTATTATATTACCTTGAAAATTGGGAATTTTAAACAGAAGCCTAGAGATTGAACTAAATGGAAAGAGTAAATGTATTCTAAAACCCCAATGATAGTAGGCTTAAATCTCAACCAATTTGAAACAGATGAGTAGAAATTTTCAACATGAATAATTATTAGGACAACTTTCAGATAGAGAATTTGAGGTTAGAGTTAAATATTTGCTTAATATCTGTATTAGCATTCTCCAGGGAGACAAAACCAATAGGATATGTATATGTATACATCGGAGGGGACTTATTAGGGGAATTGGCTCACACAATTATGAAGGCTGAGGAGTCCCATGATAGGCCATCTGAAAACTGGATGCTGGTAGAATGGTTCAGTCCAAGTCTCAAAACAAAGCCTTGGAACAAAGGAAGCCAATGGTATGACTCTCAGTCTGAAACCAAAGGACTCTCAGTCTAAGACTGGGGGTGCTCTTGGTGTAAGTCCTCGAACCCAAAGACTGAAGAGTTTTAAGTTCAGATGTCCACAGACAGGAGAGAAGAGCATATCTCAGCTCCAGAGGAGAGAGAGAGAGATTTTCCTTTTCCTCCACTTTTGTTCTCTCCTGGTCCCCAGTCGATTGGATGGTGCCAGCCCATATTGAGGTTGGGTCTTTTCTACCCAGTCCATTCAGGCTTATGTGTTAATCTCCTCTGAAAACAACCTCACAGACACACCCCAAAATAATGCTTTACCAAGTTTCTAGGTATTCCTGAATCTAGTCAAGTTGACATCTAAAATTGACCATCACAACCTCTATTGTTACATCTAAGGTAAATCTGTAGAAACTAAAAAAAATGAAATGTGGGAAAAAATATTTTAGGTGCCTTCTTGTACATCTTGTTTTCTGCTTAGTGGTGCAATGAAACTGGGAATGAATTAGGCCCATAGGATTCATGAGTAGGATCCTTCACAATTCTCTTTGAAGATGTTGTACCAGAGTGAATCCCCCAATTAGTAGACCAACTTCTAAACTTTCTTCACAAGTCAACTCTACCATTTACTAGTTTTGTGACTTTGAGATGACACTTAATTTGTTAGGCAACCAGTTTCTCCTATATCAAATGGAGAGAAAAGTGGGAGAGTAAAACAAGTGCAGGTGAAAGAAAGAGTTTCTTTCCAAATACTGAAATTCAACGAATGGGTACAAGTTATCATTCTTATGTTTTAATTTTTTTCCAATACATTTCTGTGTGGTTGGTGTCTTCTGCAGAGACATATTGCCTTATATATATTGTCATCCATATGGCAAATTGGATATTGAAGATGCATGTTTTTCCTGGGGAAACACTGAAATGTTGGTTGTCATTGAAAGAAAATGTTCAAAGACACATGGATACAGTGTGTACTATTTCAACTACACCATGATTTGGAGCATAACTCTGCCAACCTCTAAAACAATGAATCCATCTCCATCTACACAGTCTTTATTACAACCTGCATCGAGAGTGTGTTTCAAGATTGGACAGGAATAAGGTAAGTTATTACTTAAGACTAACTGAAAAGATCAACCCAGGATATGTCGACCAAATTGTTAGTTTACTATATAAAGGGTATCTTCTAGGTGTCCATATTTTGCTAGAAATTTGATATACATACTCAAATAAGTCATGAGGCTTAGTAAAAGTAGTGACAGTCTAATTTGGGGAGAAAGAAGGACAACATATAAATTTAAATTGAGATGATACATGGAGTCAGAGGCTTACATTACATACGGTAGCAGTATGGCTAAGCAAAATGGTAAGCTTCCAAAAATTCCAACCAGCATTTTTTACTGAGGAAATCTAATGTTTGGAAAGAGCTAGGTCAAGAACTTTGAGGTTCTGAGATTTTACCCTACCTTCCAGCTAATGAGATTTTATCTTCATGCCAGTTTCACAGATGCTGGTGGAAGAAATTAGACTCCTGGATTGGAGACAAAGGAGTATACTTGTATTACGCAAGACAAAACACACAGCCTGAGCATCATATTTGTGTCAGTTTCCCTTGCAACCAGGTCCAACTCCAACAGGGGCAATGTGGATTGGGCCCAGTGACTGCCATCACACAGGGGGTGTGCTTCTGAAGAGAAACCTTGAGCTTTGGAAACTTGAAACTTTTTACAATGGGCCGTAAGCATGCCTTCCCTTAGCTCCAGACACACCTCTATCTTCTCAGGCTATGAGTAAGCCTACCCTTTTGCTGTTGGGAAACACCATCTCTGTCTTCCAAGGCTGTTTCCTACATAGATACCCTTGAAAAGATCTTTTGGAGAAAAGGCAGTCTGTGACTATTAGCAAGACTGAGAGAAAAAATTAGGGATCCACAGAGAATTGTCTCCCAGTGAGTTGAAGGGGGCAATTTTCAAACAGACCACTGTGGACTGAATGTGCCCCCAAACTCATTGAGTTGTAATCCCTACTATAACTGTACAGAGTGGGAAATCCTACTATGGTGATTGAAAGGTGGGGCCTTGAAGAAGTGATTAGACTGTGAGGACCTTGCCATAGTGAATGGATTAATCCATTTGATGGTTTAATAAGCATGGTCAGAGGGTTTTAAAAAGAAGCAGGAGTGAAGAGTTAGCTTTCTCTCTGCTCTGCCGTTCTCGCCCTGCTGGGCTGTGAAGAGTCACTACATACCAACAAGGCTTTCACCAGATGTGTTCCCTGGACTTTGAACTTCCCAGCCTCTGAAACTATATAACAAATTTTGTTTTCTTAAATTACTCAGTTCCAGGTATCTTGTTGTAAGCAACAGAAATGGGCTAATACACAGACTTAGAAAATAATGGATTGTTCTAGGTACATTACAATCTATATGTTGCAAAACAGAGAATCTTAGACATTTCTAAGATATCCGAGGGGATAGGAAGAAGAGATTTTGTTTTGGCTCAAGAAAAGGACATGACACACTTGAATAGCCATGTGTACTGAAAGTAAAATTTTCATAACAGAGTCCATTATTTTTTGAAATAAAGGAAAATACAAGAAACCTCTTAAATTATAGGTTTGGAATTTTTTAATTTTATTTTTTAATTGAAAAATAACTGATGATACATATTTGTTAGGGTTCAGAGTTGATTATCAGTATTTTTGTACAATATGTGGAGATCAAATCAGTGTTATTAGCATGTTCATCATTACAAATCATAATTATTTTTTATGTCTATTACCCAATTTCTCCCTACCTCTAGTAACCAAGGATCTGTCCTCTCCTTCCATAAGTTCAACATATTATTGTGGTTATCTCTTTCTTCCTTCTTTCCTTCCTCCCTTCCTGCCCCCCTCTCCCTCTTGCCCTCTCTCCCTCTTTCTCTTTCTCTCTCTCTTTTCTTTTGCTCTCTTCTTTCTTAGCTCCCACTTACGAGTGAAGACATGTGGTACGTCTCTTTCTGTGTCTGACTTATTTCATTTAACATAATTTTCTCAAAGCTCATCCATGTTGCTGCAAATGGCAGAAATTCATTCTTTTTTTATGGCTGAGCAGTATTCCATTGAGTATATGTATATTTTCCTTATCCAGTCATTCATTGATGGACATTTAGGTTGATTCCCTATCTTGGCTATTATAAATAGATCTGCAGTGAACAAGGGAGAGGTTTGTAATTTAACATGCAAAATAAGCAATAATTAGCTCATATAAATCATTGATTTAGATGGTGTCTTGAGACATTTGTTTAATGAAAAAAAAAATTCAGTAGTTGCAAGAAATCTGACTTTTAAAAGACTATAAATAGTTATAATTGGCCATCCACCAGTGCATATGTATTGAGTTCCTTTATATGTTCGTTATGCATTAGATGCTGTGGGAAATTTGGAAAAATAATAGGAAAATAATTATAGAAACATTTTTTACATTTTCTTTCTAGTTGGAATGGAAAAATGGGAAGCAAAGCTATACCATAGGAGACAAAACAAGTCAGAAACATTGTAGTAAAATCTCTCAGTTGATGTGGATGAGAAACAAATGAAAACTAAAATGATAAATGTAAGTTTAAGACACTTGAGATTCAATTGAGCCATGAAGGAAAAAAGATGATTTAAAGAGGCAGAAAAAAAGCAGCAAACACACCATTAAAAATGAAAAGCACATTATTATAATATTTTATCATAATATAATTATAATATAAATATAATATAATTATAATAATTATAATATAATTATTAAAGTATACAACTAAAAGGAGAAATTATTATTATTATTATGCATTGAAAAGATTTGAATAGAGTGGGATTTGGTTTAGAATGACCTTGATAGAATCAGGACATTCATGGAAGTCTTGTTGTGGAAATTAGAAGCTACAGTAAGTGAATTTACCATGAAGTTCTTGAAGCTTAGATTTCAAGGGCCCTCAACCTGCACTGGCCCCTTTTACAGAAACAGTATGTCTACATGGTATTACCATTTGTAAATTTTACCAAAGTAACATTTTTGTATCCATACTTTTAGAAATTCCCCAATCAAAATTAATCAATCAGTTAACCAAAATGAAAGCTTTAAGGTCCACAGAATCCTGAATATTTTTGGAAAAAAAAAGGAAAATAATGAAAATATTGTTCAATAATATAGCTAAATTTAATAGGGTATCAATTGTGTTTCTACAGGTTTTTGGTGCCTCTGGAGTCATTCTTCCGTTTACTATGCTGTAAGAAAAACGGAGTTAGCTTAGTCAGGCCCTCTCACCTCATATCCAACTGGTATGACTCAGCACATCTGTCTTAAACAAGTTATGTAAGAGTGGTGTAACTGCACATGTGCGGCCATGTGCCCCTTGGCTCATTGCCACTGTTGTGTACTTTCATTATAAAAGGCAGTTCTCTGAACTGCTGGTGGTGGAGCTTGTGTTTGGAATAAAGCAAATCTATCCTGTTATCAGTCACCAGAATCTTTTTTCAACTATGTGGCTCAGGACCTGCACAGGATTGGGCAGAGGGTTTTGTGACCCAGCCCAATAAATGTTTATGGCAATATTCTTAATCAGATCACATATTCTTGCTGGAAGTTCCATCATAAACTTAAGTAATTTTTTCTCTTTAAGTAATTTCTGAGAATGCCCAAGAAAAAGTTTATACAAGTTACCAAAACATTCTGCTTGTTGCTTATTTTCTTGGCTGGACATCTCCTTTCCAAACTTGAGACCCCACTCTCTGGCTCACCCCTGATGACTGTAGTGTGTGCTGTGGTGTACTGGGGAGACCCCTTGTCCAGAACAGAAGTCTTCATTCCCACTCCTCAAAGGTTGCGTCCCTCCCCAAGGAAAGCTCATATCCAATGAGGGGGTACAAATCTGTTGTCTTAGCTCATTTTCTGCTGATATAACAGACTATCATAGCCTGGGTAATTTATTAAAACATGTAAGTTTATTAGCTCATGTCTTTGGAGCCTGTGAAGTCCAAGAACATGGCACTGGCATCTGGCAAAGGTCATCCCTCTGTGGAAGAGCAGAAGGTGAAAGTAAGCACATGAGACAGACGGAAAAAGGAGGCCAAATTCCTGGAATAACTAAACTTCTTCCAAGATACAGCATCAATACAGTCACGAGGGTGGAGCCTTTATGACTTCACCCTCTCTTAATCTCCCCACCTCCGAATATTGTTACGATGAAAATTAAACTTCAACATAAGTTTTGGTGTGGGCATTCAAACCACAGCAGCCTCTGAAGGGCCAGCCCAACTCCAGAGCTCCCCACTGGGTTTTTATCAGCCAAGAAAACCTGCTCAGTACTGGAATAGAAGAAAAGTAATTTAGGTGTGAGGGGCACCTATTTAACTGAGGAAAATGCCTTTCCAGTCGGAGGAGCTATGTATACACAAATGCTTCTGGGAAGCCCTGATAACTCAGTTACAGATTTAAATGAGGTGCCTCTTTACTTCCCATACATTTAGAGGGTAAGTTGCAGTGGGGGCAGGGAGGACACACAGAATTACTAAAAGACTGTTTGGCAGAGATATTTGACTTGGGCAAAATTGTGTCAAAAGGCATTGGAAAATGACGTCATATGCCATGATGACAGCAAATAAAACAAGAAAAAAAATGGTGACATTTTATACACACACACACAAAACAATCATGGGTTATGTTTGTAATGTTTGATTTTAATTGTCATAGGTTATGATGTCACAAAATTAATATTTAATGCCACAGGTTATCTTGGTAAGTATAGATAAGATGATGGAGACAGAAACTAATATGGCAATGAGTTAAAGGGTGATTGGAATGAAAAGATTAAGAGGGCAAATTTAGAATCCCTCTCAAAGAAGTTCCAATCTATTTTCCTTAGAGAATGCAACAATGTAACAAATATTCAGGCAGTTCCTAAGCAACAAGCCTATCAATTATGGGTTAATTTGTATTGGTTCTTTTATTTTTTCTTTCACATTTTATACACTTATGTATTAGTTTGCTAGAGTTGTCATAACAGTGTTCCACAGACTGTGTGGCTTAAGGAACACAGGCTTACCTTCTCAGTTTTGGAGGCCATTTCCAGATAAATGAAAACTAACCAGAAGTAAACATTTCAAGTTACTTTTACTTTTAAAATTATTCAAAACAAAAATGTTTATCCCATGAAAATTGTCTAATCTATCTAAACAAAATCTTCTCATCAAAATTTACATCAGTACTGGTTCATGAATCATAGAAACAAATATTATCATAAAATCACATAAAAAGTAAATAAATAGTAGTAGCCATGCATTATAGAAACTCCTGAAACATTTTTACTCTCAATAATGCCAAAACTTGAATAAGAAATCATTGATGGGATTTATAACCCAGTAGGTAAGATAATATCAGTCGGTTTCAACCTCTGTTGGTGCTATATTTCTTTTAGTAGATATGGAGAGTCCAGGTAGACCCTCACACCTCTCTCCTCCCTCTAAGGAGTGTTATATTTGTTCACTTCAGGATCCCCTACCTTGTATCCTGGTGGGAAACTCTCACCGCAATGCTGGAGGTGGCTAGGCATGACTCACACCCATGCTTTCGGCACAGCACTTGGGGTTTCAGGGAGACGTCAACCTCAGGCCAGCTGGAACTGATGGATGCTGCTTCCAGTAAGTTGACATTCATGTGGACTCAGCTATTCTGGTTCTTAGGTGACACAGTAGAAGCTTCTCTGTCTCATGAGGTGTGAGAAGCCAGCATCTGAACACTCAGGCTCTCAAGTTTCCTGGGCTCCCAAACAATGCCTAGAACCTATCACCTACCTTTCTAGACAGCTTATCTGATCACTTGCTTACAGCACCCTTCTTTTCAGTGCATCCCACACCAGGTTTTTAATTTTAATATCATTCTTTTTGGAGTGGAAATAGAATAATAGAAAACACAAGTGACACAAATATGCTAAAACAGGTTGAACAACTATGTCCTGCTACAAGTCAAGAACAAAAAGTATTTTGGCCATCTTGGCTCCTCTGATGGAGCTCTGGTGTTTTCTGTCTAGTAAGATAATAATAATAATGGTGTCAGAAATATCATTTTACATCCATGGTATTTGAGAGTCAAAGATAATCGCAAACTATGGCTGGTTTGTTCACAGAAACATATGTTTAGTCCCCTGCCTCATGAAGACAGATAATGTGCTAAATAAAGAGAAATTGCATAACTAGAAAAAAGTCCTAAATACAAAAAAATTTCTAATATTTACAAGACTTTTCTTCGAAATCTGTAATTTTTTCATCATGAAGTAAACCAGTTTCTTTGAAAAGAAAGGTCAAAAAGGAGCTCCTGACGTTTGCACTATTAATACTTTCTCTATGCTGTTCTGTAATCTGTAATACCATCTCATACTATACAAACCTACAAAAGGTTTTATACATATTATACAAAAGGTTACAGGTTTTTCAAATTTTACAAATACCAGGGTGGGTTCCTATAACAGGGCCATATTTTTAAAAATTAATTCAGGAATATCCTTCGACAGAGTCAACAGCCAAAACAAATGGTTATTTTAAATAGAATCCATGTTTATGTCAAATTAGTATTCTGTTTTGGTATCATACATAAATGATAGGTAATATAGATTACCACTCAGTAGCCTAAGGTATTTCCTAAGTTACCGAGTTACCATTCAGTAATGTAAGAGGATGGTTGAAAAAACTATTAAAGACTTTTAAGATGACGTATTAAAAACTGCTCATTTTACACTGACAGTGGTGATTTTTTCAATAAAATAGATGCCCTCAAAAGAAATTTTGATCAAACATTTGATTTGATTTTTCCAAAGAAAGCACACATCCAACTCTTACCAAAATTCTTTAAAAATGCATAAGAATTAATCATAAAATAAATTAAATAATATTTTTCAGTAAAGACTATGACTTCATTTAAAACTTTTCTCATATGATAATACTTAGGCCTTTAGTGAATTAAGAAGTTGTTTTGGTAGGTACAAAATAAAAGGCATTTATTTTAGATAACTAATTAAGGAAGTGACTTTTAATTTAATGCAGCTGTACATACGGTGAATATCCCACATCACTGAACAGTTAATGCTACCTTTTATCCTTTATCATTTTCTTTATGAGCAAAGGGATTGTTCATTCAGATTCCTCTAATCCTTATAATACCTGGGCCATTATTACAAATCCTTGCTGTTCAGATAGCATCCAATTTCTTATGAATCTCCCGAGTATTAAAGAAATCTTGTTAAATGAAAACGGAGGTAAAGAATCTTGCCTGAAATATCATTTGCAATTCAATAGTTTAAGTGCTAATATAAAGAGAGGGCTCATTTGAAATGCACGCTAGTGAGTTTTTTTCTGCCTGTAGGTATGCTACATTTACAAGACTCTCTCTCATTCAATGTACAACATCCAGCAATACATTACTTTAGAGTCCCTTCCTGTGTGATGGGTAAGACTGAATAAAGCAGAGGTTGGAGGCAGATGGACAGAAATTATTGGAGGTGGAAAGTCTAAGAGATGTACAAATCTGTAATTGGTGCAATAAAAATGTATTTTAGTTAGGATAAATTTACTTAAAATATTCTAAATATTGCTTATACTTGTGAACATATTTCATTATAAACATGTGTTATATATACTGCTATTACCAGACAGGAAGAATTAAGCTTGAAGCCTGTGCACTTATCAAACCAGATAGATCTTGGCAGCATCACCAAATTCCATCACCATCTAATTTAGGGTCTGCCACTTTTTGGTTTTAAAAACTAAATTTTGTCACTTTACTAGAGTTATATTGATTTACAGCCTGTATCACAGTTAGTAGTTTTATAAATTATAAGGGAAATGTCAAGTTGACCCAAAGGCTCATGCTAGTTGATCATTATATTATATTTGCATAAGAAAAAAGAATGAAGAGACAAGTGATTACTGAGCAGTTGCACTGAGTCATCCTACCAAAATGGTTATTATAATGTTTAATGTATGTATACTTTCGCAAAGACATACCAGACAAGGAGGAGATTGTAATATTTGCATTCCTACCTTGGAAATTTATGGATTAATAAAGGTATCATTTTACTTTTGAACTCTGTTTAATAGATATATATTATAGGTCATATTACTTTAGTTACCACTTTTTTTCAGAACGAGACTATTTGAAAAGATTTAACATTTCCTAATTATTCTCACTTTTTTAGTCATGCTTTAATCTAAAGAAGGTCACCTTCATTAAGCAGTTTCAGATGATTATGTGAGTCTTAGTCCCTTCCCCTAATTTCTATATCAATAAATCAAAGGAGCCTGCCTACTGGGCATCCCCAATTAAATGTCTCACAAGCGTCAGGAACTCAACATACACAGAAGTAAACTAATTTTCCCTAAACTTTGGTTCTATGTCATTAAAAAAAAAATTATTAACAGCACATAATGAAGCCAGAAAGTGAACTGAAATCTATGTGATTTCAGATTCCACTATCTTAGTCACTGAATTCCTCATCTTGGTGATAACACACTTCCCTTGGTACCCAAGCAAAGACCTTGAGGTATTTCTACATACCTTCCTTAGATTTAGTTCCTCAGAAAACTTTCTCAACCTGAAAAAAGGTAGCTATGAAAAACACAGAGCTAACACCATACTTAAAGCTGCAAGTCTGAATGTTTTTCCTCTAAGATCTGGAACAAGACAAGAATGTCTGTTCTATCCACTTCTATTCAACAGTATACTGGAGAATCTAAGTAGACAAATTAGGCAAGGAAAATAATAAAAGGTATCAATATTGAAAAGGGAGAAGTAAAAATATTTTTCTTTGTAAATGACATAATCATGCATGTAGAAAATCATTACAGGTTCCACTAAAATTTTTACAACTAATGAACAAGTTCAGCAAGATTGAAGGATGCAAGATCAATATATGAAAATTAATGTTATTACACTAGCAATAAGCAGTCCATCAAAAAAATTACAAAACCAATTTCATGTATCATAGCATCACAAAGAATGGAATACATGAAAATAAACTGAGCAAAATATGCATAAATCTTATATATTAAAAAATTCAAAACATCATTGAAAGCATGTTTAAAAGAATAAAATAAAATGTATCCCATGTTCATAGATAGGAAGTCTTCAAATGTTAAGATGGTAATATTCACCAAGTTAATCTATAGATTTAACACAATTGGTATCATAACTGCAGCTGGCTACTTTGAATACATTGACAAGTGATCCTCAAATCCATAAGGAAATGCAAGAAACACAGAATATGCAAAACAAAGTTGAAAAATGATGAACAAATTTGGAGGATTAACAGTTTCCTCTTTCAAAATGTATTATAAAGCTACAGTAATCAAAATAGTGTAATACTATCATATAGAGAGGCATAGACAGCAAAGAAATTGAACACACATGCAAGAAATAAACTTGTACTGATTTTTGAAAAAAATGCCAAGAAAATTTAACAGAGAAAGAATAGTCTTTTAAACAAATGGTGTAGGGATATCTACATGCAAAATGATGAATTTGGATCCCTGTCTCACCTTGTCAAAAAGAAAAAAAAAACATGAAATATAGACTCAAATGTACAAGCAAAAACTATAAGCCTCTTTAAATAAAATACCGTATACATCATCATGAAGTTATTGTGTTAGGCTAAGCTTTAGCAGACACAATACTTCAAGCACAAACAAAATTTTTAAAGATAAATACATTGGATTTCATTAAAATCTTTTTTAAAAAAACCTTAAAACACCATCAAGAAAGAGAAAAGGCAACCAATATAATGGGAGATATTATTGGCAAATCATACATGTTTCCTATTGCTGATGTAACAAATTAACAGAAGTTAATGGGCTAAAAGAATACAAATTCATTTCCTTACAGTTCTGAAGGTCAGCAGGGTGCATTCCATCTGGAATTTCTAGGCTCATATCTGAGATGTCCATTTCTGTACCTTTTCCAGCCTATAGAGGCCACTGCAGTCCTCAGCATGAGGTCCCCTTTCAGCTAGCAATGCATCATCTCAACCTCTGCTTGTGACTACATCTCCTTCTTTTATTCTCCTCCGTTCCTCTTTTCCTTATAAGCATCCTGTGATTGCATATGTCCCTGACAGATAATGCAAGATAAGTTCCCATCTCAATAACCTTAAGTGAATCACACCTCCAAAGTCAGTCACAAAAGACCACATATTACATGATTCCTTTTATGTGAAGCGTCTGGAATTGCGAACCTATAGAGACAGAAAGTAGTTTAATGACTGCCTAGAGTTGGGGGTCGGGGTAGGGAGGGACTGCTGATGCATATAGAGTTTCTTTGGGGTAAGTGAAACTATTTTGAAACTGATTGTGGGTGATGGTTGCATAAATCTGTGAATAAGGTAAAACCATTGAATTGGACTATTTACATGGTGAATTATTTGGTGTGTGAATTACATCTCAATAAAGCTTTTTAAAATGAAGAAACACACAAAGTTCTCAGAAATGGTCAAGAAATTACTGGATGGAAGGATGAAAGCATAATGACTATTGAGTCATGGGAACTTGTAATTGAGTGATCAAAAGTGTTCATTTTCCGGTTAAAAAGACAGTGAGCTCTTTGATCAGCAGCAGGGTTTTTTTTTTTTTCTCTGAGAAACTCAGAGATAGGAGAAGAGCCAGTGTGGGGTAGAAGAAACAAAGGATATTGAGTCTGACCATGGGATTGTACCCTTTTGGGGAGCTTTGGGCATTTGCCATGAAAAGGGCTAAGGGCAAAATGGAAAGCACTATATTGATGGAAACAAGTAGGGCCAGAGAAGAGAGAGCCATTGCTTATCCAAAGCTAACATGAATAGAAAGAAATCTGGAAAAACATAACCCTACTCCCTCCTTAAGTCTTCCAGGATGCTTCTATTTCCCAATATTCATAGAAAGGTATAGGAAATCAAAAGGAGAATTATAAACTGTAGAATAAACACCCTGGCATTTTGGAAGGCTGGGTTTAGAAATGAGAGAAAATAATCTTAAAAAGTAGCTCAGTATTAAGATTGAGCAGTTTCAATGTAAGCCTTGGGTCAAAAGAAGTAGAGGAAAGGATGTGAAAGAGGGAATGAGGTGGTATGAATGAACCGGGCTCTACACACACACACACACACACACACACACACACACACACACACAAGCAATATAAAATATAAAAGACGTCAACGCAGCTAAATAGACCCTTAGCCTTGGGCTGAGTTAGGGGAACAGAGTAAGGCCACCATTATCTTCTCTTGGAAATTAGGGAAATAAGGAGTGGTAAAGATGTGACTTTTTCCTTCTATGTCTTGATTTTTACTAGCCTTAATGTGGCTGGTCTTCAAATTTAAGAAATGAATGTAGCAAAGCTTCCATTGTACTAAAATGAAATGATCTTGCTCCAAGTTAAGTCAACCCCTCAGGCTAGCCCTGTTAATAGGGATGTGACTGCTGGTGGGATACTAATATCCGTGTGTTAGGGCTCTATCCATTAACAACATGGTTGAGAGAACATTGGCTATGCAGTTAGAGGGGCATAGTGGACAACTTACTAGTTCTATGCCCTATAGGCCATTATTCAAATCCCCTGAGTTTAGTTTTAGCTGTATAATGGGAGAGATTATGTCTATCTCACAGTACTTTTGTGAGTGTTGATTTATACAATTCATATAGTACATGTAGAGCACTTTGAGAGAACTTAATATTTACTATGTAATCGACGAATCATCGCTATTATTACACATTTATTATTGTAAATGTAAACTTTTTTATATTAAAAAATTGGCCATTAGAAGGAGAATTATGAAGAAATATGCAAAGAGTGAGTACATTTTTAATGTGTGAACAGGATAAGAGAGAAAAATTGCTTTATAAAATAGGAGAAATAGCTAGCTGATATAGCATCAAGTGGGGACAGGAACTTAATGGCAATGAGATTAGGTGCCTAATTAATCTAATCATATTAACAATGAAGTGGGTCCAAAGTACAACAAGAAAAACATATTTACCTAATTGTCAGATTGGGAATTTTGCTTATATTTTTAACTAAAACTACTTTGAAATTTATAAAGAAGAGCACTAAACTAAGAAAGTTAATATATGTCTATCGATCAATCTATCTTATGTACCACTATAATCGTATTATTGTTTTATAAAAGTTTTCAGACAAATATGTATTAGTACATTAGTCTAAGTATAAATTTATTAAGAGAGCCATATACACAGGGTTCTAGCATTCTTTGTACTTTAACTAAATATTTGTTGAAATATATAATAATACAATTATTTACTTTTTCAGGAAAGTTGTTTCCTTGTTTGAATTTCTTTATCTACAGTTTTTTGTTTATATTTCCACCATTTAAAAAATAATATAAAATAATGGCCTATTAAAATTTTCTTGTAATCACCATCTGTATTAGTCTGTTTCTGTTGCTTATAACAAAATACCCAACACTGGGTGATTTATAAAGAAAAATGAAATTTATTGCATAGTTTTTGAGGATGTGAAGTCCAAAGTCCATCTGGTGGTTGCAACAGTGACCCAGGTGTCTCACATTGCAAGATTGTGGAAGCAGAGAGACCAGACAGAGTAACCTCCTCATTCATTCTCCTTTTTAAGCTTCCAAAGAGACATAATCACACTCCTGACCACCATTATTAATCTATTCACTACTTCAAGGTCCCTCATTCCAATCACCTCTTCAAGGCTCCATCTTTCAATTACCCTAATAGGATTTCCCACTCTCTTAACAGTAACAGTTGGGGCCAAGTTTCTAATACGTAGAACTTGGGCGACACAGTCAAGCTTCTGTGAGTTTTGGGGGGACATAATATAATCCACTACATTCCACCCCAGGCCCCCAAAACTCATATCCTTTTCACATGAAAATACATTCATTTCATCCCCAGAGACTTGTCTTGTTTCAACTCGAAAGTCCAAAGTTCAAAGTCCTATCTGTGAAATCAACACAAATGATCTACTTCCAAGATACAATGATGGGACCAACATAGGGTACATATTCCTTTTCCAAAAGGGAGAAATAGGCCAAAGAAAGGTGTAATAGGTTCCAAACAAGTCTGAAACCCAGCAGGGCAGTCATTAAATCTCAAAACTGGATAATCAGGTACCTTGACTCCATGTTTGACATCCTCTGCATAGTGGTGAGGGGGTTGGATCCCCAAGTCTTTGGGCAGCTCTGCTCTAATAGCTTTCCTTGTCACAGACCACATTTCAGCTCTCCCAGGCTAGTGTTCCACTCTGGTAGCTCCACAAGTTTGGGGTTTCCATGGAGGTCCCACTCTGATGGCTCCACTAGGCATGACACTGCTGCAACTCTGACCCCATATTTTTGCCATGCATTGCTCTAGTGAAGGCTGTCTGCAATGATTCCACCCATGCAACAGATCTCTTCTTGGGCCCCCAGACTTTTCCATATATCCTTTGAAACTGGTGTGGAGGCTCCCAAGCCTTCCCAGATCTGGCATTCTGTGAGCCTGCAGACCTAATACCAGGTGGACTCTGTCAAGGCTTCTGGTTTGTATTTTTCCAAAGCTGTACATCCAGACACACCTAGGGCTAATTTAGATACTGCTGGACCAGTCAAAGCAGTTGGGGTGCTGGTGCTGGAAGCAACTTCTTGAGGTGGCCCTTGGCAGTGAGCCTGTGGTGTGCGCCTGAGGCTTGTTTTCCAAGACCATTCTCTTTCCCTAGGCCTCTGGGCCTGAAATGGAAGAGTTGGTCCCAAAGTCTTCTTCACTGCCTTCAGGGACTTTTCCCCCTTCTCTTGATTATTCCCTTCCTGTGTACTAATCTTCCTAGCACCATTAGTTTTTTCTTCTGAAAATACTCTCTGCTTCTCTACCACATGGCCAGCCTGCAAATTTTCCAAATCTTTATGCTGTGGATTGAATGCTCCCCCAAAACTCACTGAAGCTTGATACCTGTAGGGAAAGTGAAGGAAAATGGTCAGGTCCCCTCAGATGTGCAGTATCTTGCTGAGCATTTGATGTAAACATGCATGTGTGCCCAGGTGTTCCTTTGTTATTGTCTAATGCAATTGTATATGTGTGCCCAGGTGTCCTGGGTTATGGACTTAAGTAAAAAGGATGAGTGGCTCTGATCCACGGCTCCCCCAACCCTTGGATGTCCCGGGAGGGGGCGGGCATGGGGATGCTGCTACTGATGCTGGAGGCTGTTGCTGAAAGTTGTTGCTGCCAGTGTCCCGGGATGCCCCGAGAGGCCACTACTGCTACTGCTGCTACTGCTGAGGACTGAGCTCATGTCATCTGCCAATGTCTCCTGGGATCTTTCCCAATTACCTAGCTCATGGGCCTGCATGTAAGGGGACTCGGGACCTAGCCTGGCATGTGAGGGGTCTGGTGACCCAGTCTGTGCAATGGGTTTGAAGGGTCTGTGAGCCCTAGCCCTGACAAAACAAGTGGAAACTTAGTATAACTAAAGTAATGAAATGTTTTGGCTTTAGTTAGCTATTGCCTCAACCTGACAAGTGGCATAGCCATGTAGCTATACAATACCCATTATAAAAGTGTTAAGAGAGTGGAAAATCAGAATATGGCAGTGTTGAAAGGTGGGATCTTTAAGACGTGATTGGACTATGAGGACTATGCTGTTAGGCTTGGATTCATTCATTCATGGAGTAATGAGTTAATGGTCTAATGGGCTATCAAAGAGTGGCTCTGGTGGCTTTATATGAATAAATGAGCACTTTAGTGATCTCTTGCCTTCTTTCGACATGTACTACATTGCATTGCCATGGAACTCAGTACAGAGTCCCCACCAAGAAGAAGGCCCTCACCAGATATGGTCCCTAGACCTTAGAATTCCCAGCCTCCAAAAGCGTAAGAAATGTCTCATTTTTAAAATAAATTGTCCAGCTTCAGGTATTCCCTTATCAGAGACAGAAAATGGACTAATTTAGAAATTGGGTAGCGAGAGTGGGGTGTTGATGAGCACAAATAACTGAAAATGTGAGATGGGTTTTGGAACTGGGTGATGGACAGAGGCTAGAAGAATTTGGAGAAGCAGGCTTCAAAAAGCCTAGATACTTGTGATGACTTAGAAGACAAAAAGACCAGGATAACCTTGAAACTTCTTAGAGGCTGGTTAAGTAATGGTAAGCAGAATGCTAGTAGATATGTATACAGACAGTAAAAGTCATTCTGAGAAAATCTCAGTTGGAAATGAGAAAGAGATGACTGGAAATTGGAGGAAAGGTCACCTTTGTTCCATAGTTGAAAGAACTTGACTTGATTGTGTCCATGCCTAAGGGATTTGTGGAAAGTAGAACTTAAGAGTGATGAACCAGGGTAATTGGCAGAAGAACTATCTAAGCAGAAAAACATTCAGACTATTGCATGGCTACTTTTAACTGTGTATTTGTTGGTTCATTAATTCTGACAAATGTACCATACTAATGTAAAGCATTAATAATAGGGGAGACTGGGTTTTTGGTACATGGGAACTCTCCGTGCCATCATCTCAATCTTTCTGAAAACATAAAATCAGTTTGAATAGCTTATTTAAAATATTTTAAACCCTTTTCAGTATTTTTGATTATTAATTTTTTTATTCTTACTTCTGTGTATCTGTTTGCATTTTCCTGTCTCCCTTGTATCCACCGTTCATTTTCTAGTCAAGCTTTTAAAGGATTAACCTATTTTACTAATATTTAGGAAAATAAACTCTTGCATTTATCCTTTCTCATTTTTTATTTCAAAAATTCATGTTTTTCTTAATAATTCCTTCATCGTATTTTCTATTTTTTGTTTTATTTTTCTTAAGAAAAAAAGACTATCAAAACCACAATAAGATATCACTTCCTATCTAATGGCTATTATGGAAAATACAAAAAATAATAAATTGTTGGCAAAATGTGTAGAAAAGGAAATCCTTATACTCTGTGGGAATGTGGATTAGTAAAGCCATTATGCAAACTAGTATAGAGTTTCCTCAAAAAATTAAAAATAGAACTACCACATGATCCACTATCCCTTTACTGGAAAATAAAATCAATATGTTGAAGAGATGTCTGCGTTCATGTTTATGGCAGCATTGTTTACAATTGCCAAGTTATGAAATCATCCTCAGTGTCCATTGACAGATAAATGGATAAAGAAAATGTGGAATATATATACAGTGGAATACTATTCAGCCATAAAAAAGAATGAAACCCTGTTATTTGTGACAACATGAATGAAACTGGAGGATGTGATATTGATAGAAATCAGACACAGAAAGATAAATATCACTTTTTCACTCATATGCAGAATCAAAAGAAGTTGATCTTATAGAAATAGTGAATAGGACAGTTATTGCCAGAGACTGGGGAGGATAGGAGATGGGGAGAGGGTAGTCAACAGGTACAAAGTCACAACTAGAAAGAAAGAATGAGTTCTGGTGTCCTATTGCACAGTAGGATGATTGTAGTCAACAATACACTATTGTACATCTCAAAAGAGCTAGATAAGAGAATTTTGGATGTTCCCAACACAAAGAAATGAAAATGCTTGAGGTGATGAATATGCTAACTACTCTGATTTGATCATTATGCAATGCATACATGTATCAAAACATCTCATTCTTATAAATATGTACATTTATTTTGTCAATTAAAAATAAAATTAAAAAGAGCAGACTACATTTTCTTGAATATCTAATTAGGAAAATGTTTAGAGCTATACGTTTCTTTCTAGAAATATTGCCAATTTATTTATTTATGTAGAATCTGGTGTGACTTGTCTTTTTCATTGTTTTGTAGAGCATAATTTATTTTAATATATTTTATCATTTGTTTATACAGAGAGGGTGTCTCTTTTTAAATAGTTAAAATTTGGGGAACTCAGATTAAATTTCTAATTTTATAGGATTATGATCAAACTATTTTTTTAATTCCCTTGAGATTTATTTATTTATTTATTCATTTATTTCCAGACATGGTTTTAGTTTTTTAATATATTTTCATGATCATAGGAACAATAGCTCATTTACTCTTTTTAAAATACATTATAATTTTTTAGTATATATTACCATATACCATATTATATATTATTACTCTGTGCAAAGACAATATATAACATACAAATGTACCCATTTAAAACTATTGTACAGTGTTATGCAGCAGGGCTATGAAAATTGCAGCTCTCTGGACAAATGATTGTAGAAGTGATTAAATGATGTAACACACATAAATTGGTTTTTATGTCAAAGTAACTGTCGCACAGTGATTCCTTACTAAATGGCTCTTCACTTTTTCACGGACTTTGTTCCATCAATTACCTCTTCTTCCCCAGTATCTTCCATCTCTCTCTTTTTCATAGCACATTCCCTAATCTCTCTAAACAGAGATTCAACAGCTGTTCCAGCTTTTCACTTTCACTTGTTGAAAATTTCTGTGATTAATATTATGTATAACTCTCCCTAATTCTTTACTTCTCATAAACACCTTGTCTTTTGCTATCTAGTTACTTCACCCACCATCACTTTAAAATAGCTTTTGTCAGGGTCACACCTGACATCCTTTCAATATTTTGTCCAACTTGCCTGCTGCGGTTAGCATGAAGTTGTTCTCTGTAATTTCCAAGACTGACTTCTCTACTGCATTTTTTAAAAAGACTGTCTTTTCTCAAAAGTGTATGTTCTCCAAGGTTGCATGTATAGTCTACTTTAATGTAATCAATAACCAGTTTTATGATAAATACCAAATCTAGGATTCTGGCCTCAAACTTCTCTTCTGAATGGATAGGCTTTATAACTAATTGTCTGATTTTTGAGTCCCTTCATTCATAAACTAATTTATTAAGAGTTTTAAATATACTATTTAAAATGAATGTATTTTATTTAAGGCTCATTTTGCATATCTTTTTTTTTTTTTTTTAGATGACTGGTAAGGGGATCTTAACCCTTGACTTGGTGTTGTCAGCAACACACCCACCCAGTGAGCAAACTGGCCATCCCTATATGGGATCTGAACCTGGGGCCTTCGTGTTATCAGCCTCACACTCTCCTAAGTGAGCCACAGGCTGGCCCCTCATTTTGCATATCTTGAATAGCTTTGTCAGTGCATGGAATAACACTAATGAAGGACATAGCAGTGTTGACACCCAAACAACTTTCAACTGCAATGTAACAGTGTTACATGATTTTCATAAAAGAAAAGTTAGGTGCTCCTCTCAACATGCTGCCTATATTGCTTCACTATTCCAGATTAAGTGATCTTGCTGAATTTGTGAATAGCATGCTATGTGTCAGTTTCTACCCACGCCCCAGTGTTGTCAGGTACCCAGTTTTTGAACTTGAATATCTGAAGTCTTTTAAAACATCAACTCGAATAAATTAATTAGGCTTTCTATAAATGATTTTATTTTTCTATTTTATTATGGGTTATTCATTGATCTTCCCCTATATAAGCATGTTTCTAGAAAAGAAATGCTATTATGTTTATAGAAAAGTATTCTGCCTCAGGACTCTCAATTATCTTTATGTTAAATTATCTTTGCCTATCCTATCATTTTATGATTTTGTTTCTAGTTGATCCTAGAGCTGTGTTATTTTCATGTGGCTTCAACTGTGGTTATATTAAGCCTTTTCTCTGTCATAAATGAGGTTTTCAGCTGTGTTTATTATATCTTTTGTAGTTCTATTTTTTTTCCTATTCCTTCTGTAATGCTATTCATTTGGCATGTAGTATGTTTCTCTAGCTCTGCAATCCATGTATCATTAATTTATACTCTTTATTTATCTCGTCTTTAAACTGAGATTTTATTAAATTATTCAGAACTTCAAAGTTCTTTTAGTATAAAACACAGATGGGATATGTTCTTCATTTTTGGCACATCATGTTTTGTTATAAATTAGTTTTACATGGTTTGTCCATTTTCTTCCTTTCTTCTCTTTTTTTCTTCCTTCATTCTTTTTTCTTGAGATGTTTTTCCATGAATGTCATACCAATCTTTTCATTAACTTCCTATTATGTAACATATTCATCTCTTTGCATGCCATTCATTTGTGCTGATGGATTACAGATCAATTCCCCTTTATTCTTCCAATTTATCCCAGAACTTTATATTTTAATTTTATTTTCACAAGTGCTAAAGTATAAGGACTGCACAATTTTGAATTCCCAGAGAAAATACAGAAAATGAGCAGATGTAGCCAGTGATTTGTGTGCTGAAATTTGGGAAAACTGAGCTCAGAAATATTTCCTCCTCTACTGAGAAAAATCTGATTTCAAAGTGAGTTACATTGCATTTACAGATTTTTACCCCAAATGATCCTGAGGATGAGAACATTTTGATTCCATCAAAAATAACTCATTCTAGGACATTGTCCATTCATGTCCCCAGAAATAAAGCAGAAAAAAAAGACATGTGAAAGTTTTCTCTGGATTCTACTTCAGCAGTCCACAAAAATTGGGAAGAAGATAAAATGTGAGTCTTCCAGGATCCTCTTTTATTTCCTGATATTCTTAAAGAACACTAATTTTTTTTGTTTGCTGTTTTACTAAATTTCCTTTTATTAATAAAGACCTCACCTCCAAACATGTCTTTTTTATCTCTTTTATTTTCTTTCCCTAAAAAGTCATAAAAATAGTTCTTCTCTGTTGCTGCTTCTATTTTGGGAGGTGGTGGGGAGGTCTTTTTAGATTACTCTCTGGGTCACTTACAAACTTATCCTCTTGTTTCTTTTCAAAAGCCAGTTTACTTGATCTCATATGTGGAATCTAAGCTCATAAAAGCAGACAGTAGGATGGTGGTTACCAGGGGCTTGGATGGAAGGGACATGAAAGGATGCAAAATTCCAATTAGATAGAAGGGATATGTTTAAGAGATCTATTGTGCAACATATTGATTATAGTTAATAACAGTGCATTATAATCTTGAAAATCACTATGAGAGCAGATCTTAAGTGTTCTCAGCACAAAAATAATTAGCATGATATATATTGCATAGTTAATTAGCTTGATTTAGCCATTTTACATTGTATAAATATTTTAAAGCATTGTATTTTATATGATAAATGCATTTAATATGTATTTGTCAATAAGGAAAAAAAGGCATTTTACTAATAAATATTTAGTTGGAATTTTGTTTACTTATCTTTTTATTATATGCTTTTGTTCAAGAAAATTTAAATTCCAAAGAGTTATACCAAATTATATTGTGCATAATTTAATTTACTCATGTCTCCATTTTTTGTCATCAATATTATCTTTTGTATAAGTGCTACTAGTAAAGCTTTCCTATTTACTTATTTGAAAATGTACACAGAAAGCATATGTTTATATTTTAGAATAAAAGGATTTTAAGAAATGGCTTTGTTCCAATGTTTACATCTAATTTTTTTTTTAATTTAAAATGATCTGAAACAGAAAAGCATTCAAAGTATCCTTAAAATTCTAGGTCATTTGGAATTCGAATAATCCTATACAAACAACAGACAATGTCAGGGTTAAATGTGAAAGAGGGAGGGAGAGAAATTATTTTATGACCAAGTACAGTTATTCAATTTATTCTTCAGAATGAAAGGTGACTAAACATAAAGAAATATTATAATGTTATTAACTATACATTTTTAAAATGCAAATAACTATGAACATTATTTTTGATGGCAGTTGGAAATGCACTTATTGAAGGCCATGCTCATTCTGAAAGATCTAAAGTACTCCACATTTTCTCAATCAGTTCTATATGCTCTTTTAATTCCAAGTGGTGACAACTCAGTGAAATTCAAGGAACCTATTCCATCCATGCAAACGACTGTCCTGAAGAGCTTGTTGATTTTGCTCAAAGTACGTCACCTATTTTTTTAAGTGCATTTTGTTCCTTTATTTGCAGGGTGCAGCTACAGTCTTCTCTTAGTGATATGCTTTCCTCTAATTGAGCTTCAATGACCTGTAAGTTGTTTTTCCAATGTAATAAAATTTAAGGTTACTAATATCAACAGGTATTATTGAAAGTGAAATTGGTAATTCCTCTAATTGGGGGTTTAATTTTAGAGATAAATAATCTTTGTTCTAATATCTTATAACTACAAAACTTACTTTTTAAAAAATTATACTTCAATCTGTATCCCTACTAAATAATCTAGATGCAGCACATAGTAAATAAAATAAACTGAAATTATACTTTAAAGTAACTAAAACATGTAGTTACATTATGTAGCATAACTTATTGGTAAATGTTTGCATTTAAATAGTAACTTCAAAACTTGTGAAATAGTTAAACCGATTTTATCAATTCCCCTCCCACTACAAATAGGTAAATGTGTACTGACACATATCCACTAAAAAAAGAGAAAATGCATCTAACTTGCCTTTGTACACAGGAATTTTTTTTTTTTTTTTAGGAATTCAGAATAAAATATATTGGATGTCATTATGGAGAATCAAGGAATTGCATACACACACACTTAACTGCTTTTGATTTGATTTTTGTTTTAAGCTAAGTGTCTTAGCAACCAAATACACTTAAAACCCTTTTTCTGTAAACTAGACTAAGTCTCTGAAAAAAGTAAAAAGAGAATACACACTCACACACACACACCTATAAAAATGAGATGTGATGAGATATTTCTGATTAATATTAGTTAACAGATTTCGGTTTTCTTTTTCAATTATAATTTATTATTACAAGAACATTTTCCTCTGGTCCAGCTTTTTCTGTGAAGTGAAAATTGATTCTGACATTATAATTAATTATAATTACCCAAATTAATAATCACATATATCTCTCTTAGTACTGGAAGGAACTGGCAGGAGTCATCCTACTCCCTGATGCTGGTCTACAGATGTGAGACATAACCACTTGAATGTGCTCCTTGGTCCACAAATAGCAAAAGCAGACAAAAGCAGAGACATACAATATACACCCCTGCACATAGCAGCCCTTCAGTATTTATGTGTTCAATCAAATATAACTGCAGCCATTCTGACATATCTTCTTGAGATATGAGAATGTGGTAATAATGCAGGATGGGTGAAATTAGTTTCACCTCCTTCTAAAGTCTGCATGGTCACATTAGAGGGTACTGAATGTGTACTGTCACTGAAAGAAGTTGAGCTGTACTTGCATGCAGGCCCAGCCACTGCAACACTGCAACAAGAAGATGGGAAATCATTTTGTCTAAGAGAACAAATGAGGTGTGCCTGTGAGTTAGATGTGATATAAGAAAAGTGAAGTTTTTTGCAACTCAAAGATTTTAGTTTGTAGTTTACAAAAAAAAAAAAAAAAGGTCAAAATAACATGAGGTTGTAACAGAAAAAAGTAAGCTAGTCAAAGCTACAAACAAAACAAAACAAAACGGATGGCTTTGGAAGTTCGGTTGAGATTCCAGTAAAGGAAAAAACAAAACAAAACAAAACAAAAAACCAGAAACTAAAGGAAAAAAAAAAGAAATAAAAGCAAAAAAAACTCTTAGACTTATATAGTGCTTTTGTAACACACAAAATATAGGGCATAAAGTGATTAAATATTAATGCCCTGTAGCTGATGTTTCCAGGAGAATATTTAATTATAAAGGAAGTGTTATTGTCCAGCACAGTTGGAGACAGGCTCAGCGAGACAAAAATATTTGGCAGGAATTAGGATGCAGATCATTTGTACATGGTAATGAGCAAAACTTCACTGAACAAGCAAACTACTTTATGAAAAATTTTCAAGTGCATTATTTTGAGTAATTCAAGAACACTCTTTAAAGTAACACATTTATTTTCATTATGTAATGTCAATGGTGGTAATATAAAGTCCGGCTTTAACTGTAGCATTAAGCTTCCAACTTGAGTTGAAGTACAAAGTACAAGATATATGGAACAGAGCACATAAGGTGCATTACTCAGTGGCTTATTGTTTAGTGCTGCTGATGACCCTGCAGAGGAGGTACAAATCAGCACCAGAAAGGAGACTTCTCTCTCTCCTAAAGAGATGACACTGGGCACCAACACTGATTTTATGATGAAAGCCTTGTCATGAAGGGTCACAGTGCTCTGGCTGCTGGTGCAACTGGCTACAGGAACACTTGCTCCTGGTCCTTGTGTCTCATGAGTCCTGAGTGCACCTTGCCTCACATCTCCACACACCCCATGTCCTTGCTTCTCCTCATGCTACTTCCAATATCACACCTATCTTGGTTCTCTTCTGTGAGAGTACATGCAGGTCAACTGCAGGTAGATACATGAATGTGAAAAGTAAACTTTTAACATTTTAAGAACACATAGGTGTTAAATCAAGGTCACAACACAAAAATTTAAAAAATTAAAGATTGATTATTTCAACTACTTAAGAGTAAACATTTCCTATAAATCAATAGGAATAGAAAAAAAACTTCAGAAAAAATGGAAAGAAAAAAAGAATTAATATTTCAAAACAAAAAATACAGATTTGAAAAGATGTTCATTTCAAAATCATATGATTATTTCAAAGGATGCAGAAAAAGCATTTGACAAAATTCAACATCCCTTCATGATAAAGACTCTCAGCAAATTAGGTATAGAAGAAAATTATCTCAACATAATAAAAGCCATATTTGACAAAATCTCTTCTAATATCATCCTGAATGGGGAGAATCTAAATCATTTTCACTTGAGAATGGGAGTGAGACAAGGATGAACACTCTCACCACTCCTATTCAACATAGTACTAGAAGTAGTATGTACTAGCCAGTACTAGCCAGAGCAATTAGGCAAGACAAAGAAATAAAGGGCATCCAGACTAGAAAAGATGAAGTCAAATTGTCCCTGTTTGCATGATCCTATGTACAGAACAGCCTAAAATCTCTACAAAAAAACCTCATAGAGTTGATAAACAATTTTAGTAAAGCTGCAGGATATGAAATCAACATGCAAAAATCAGTAGTATTTTTATACTCCAACAACAAGCTAGCAGAAAAAGAAAGCAAGCCCATTTATGATAGTCACAAAAAAAAATAAAATATCTAGGAATAAACTTAACCAAGGAGGTGAAAAATCCCTAAAACAAGAACAACAAATCACTGTTAAAAGAAATTAAAGAGGACACAAAAAGATGGAAAGACATTCCTTGCTCCTGGATTGCAAGATTTAACATTGTGAAAATGTTCATACTACACAAAGTGATCTACAGATTTAATGAAATCCCCATCAAAATACCAATGACATTCTTCACAGAAATAGAAAAAATAATCCTACCATTTACATAGAACAATAAAAGACCCTGAATAGCCAAAGCAATCATGAGCCAAAAAAAGTAAAGCTCAAGGAATAACACTACCTGACTTCAAACTATAACACAAAGCTATAGTAACCAAAACAGCATGGTACTGGCATAAAAACAAACCCTTGGACCACTGGAATAGAGAACCCGGAAATCAACTGACATACCTACAGCCAACTGATCTTTGACAAGGCAACAAGAATATATATTGGGGAAAGACAGCCTCTTTAATAAATAGTGCTGAGAAACCTGTATATCCATATGTAGGAGAATGAAACTAGACCTGTACCTCTCAGGATATGCCAAAATCAACCAAAATGGATTAGAGTCTTAAATATAAGACCCAAAATGCTAAAACTCCTAAAAGAAAATTCAGGAGAATCATTTCAGGAAGGAGGACTGAGCAAAGACTTTATGAATATGACCCTCAAAGCACTGGCAATAAAAGGAAAAATAAACAAATGGGATTATAACAAACTACAAAGCTTCTGCACAGCAAAAAAAACAACAGAGCACAAAAAAAAAAACAAAAAAAATTTAAAAAAAGAAAGAAACAACCGAGCAAAAAGACAACCTACAGAGTGAGAGAAAATATTTTCACACTGTTCAACTGACAAAGATTAATATCCAGAATATACAAAGAACTCCAACAACTTAACAGTAAAAAGCAAATAACCCAATTAAAAAATGGGCAAAGTAACTAAGTAGGCATTTCTCAAAGGAGATGAGAATAATGGCTGAATAATGTCCAAATGGCCAAAAGACACATGAAAAATGCTTAACTTCAGTCAGCATCAGGGAAATGCAAATCAAAACCACATTAAGATATCATCTCACCACAATTAGACTAGCTATCATCAAATAGACAGAGAACAACAAATGCTGGTAAGGATGCAGAAAAAGGGGAACCCTCCTACACTGTTGGTGGGACTGTAAATTGACTCAGCCATTATGGGAAATGGAATGGAGATTCCTTAAACAACTTCAAATAGAACTGCTATATGATCCAGCAATTCTAATACTGCATATATATCCAAAGGAATGGAAAGCATCATGTCAAAGAGATATCTGCAGCCCCATGTCTATTGTAGCTCTGTTTACAATAGCTAAGAGTTGGAACCAACCTAAATGTGTATTATCAGACGACTGCATAAGGAGAATGTGGTATATATACACAATGGAATATTAATCTGGTAAAAAAAAAGAATGAATATTGCCATTTGCAGCAACGTTGATGAACTTAGAGACAATCATATTAAGTGAAATAAGCCAGGCAGAGAAAGAGAGATACAGTATGTTCTCGCTGGTAAGTGGGAGCTAAAATAACAACATAAATAAAAGAAAGAAAGAAAGATACAACAAGCACAATAATATATTGATCTTTCAAAGGAGAACTGAGGTTACTAGAAGGCGGAAGAGCAGGGAGGGAGGAATTGGTAAAGGGCCACTAATAGCAAAGACAGTGTATAATATTTAATTTAATAATTATTCTGACTGGAGCATCACATATTGCCCACAAGTATTGATATTCAACTCTGTACCCCACATGTACAATCAACTATGTTACCATAATTTTTTAAAAATCAATATAGTACAAATTATACTAAATATTGGCAAAAATAATCAGCATAGGTTAATTTTTCAAGTATACTGATGAGAGATTCATAAGAATTAAGACAAATAATAGAATGAAATGTATAATATATTTGCATAAAATTTAAAAGCATAAAACCAAAGAAACACTTATAGAATCAGACTATTAGAAGAAACATGAGAATAATCAATAGAATATAGAATTTTGATAATCTCTAGGCAGAAGAAGGAATATGTGATTACAGAATGCTGCATAGCTAGCTAATTTATAATAATATCCTAGTCGTTAGCTTGGTGAAGGGTTCAGAATTGTTTGTCATGTTATTCTTCATACCTTATATTTATGTTATACATGTATTATTTTGGTGTTTTCTAAAATCATATTTTGAATAAATATAAAAGTGGCTTCCTGCAGGTAAGGTCAACAGAAGAAAGAATATTTGGCAAATTTAGAATTTATTTTTTTTTAAAAAAGATCTTTTTCTGCTCCTAATTGCTTTTCCTGTTTTGGATATATACATCTAGGACAAAGGCAATTTTCACTTTCAAGAAATATTTTCTGCCCTTGCCAGAATTTCTGGGAGATATGTCAAACTTTTCACTTTTTATAAATCTCACGAAAAATATTTCTGACAAGTTTGAAAAATTGTTTTTTTCTCTTCCTTGCAGCTGTAACTAGACATATTTTCAAATCACCAAATATGCTATTCCAATATGTCAGCTCTGTAAAACCATGTGTGAATTACATAATATAATTTCAAAATGTTCACAATGATGTCTATTATGACCAGAATATACATATTAAATGCTTACTTGCAATATGTACATCTACATGCATATTATTCGGTAGAATTTTGAGGTCAAAATAATAGTTAAAACTGATGTCTTGAACAGTAAAACCTGAATGCCAACATGAAAAAAAGAGAGTATTTGCATCACTTTTTAATTACTTTTATTCATTTATTTTTATGATTAAATATAACTAAAAATGATTCTTATACAAATTGAAAAAATATTTGTTTACTTTCTGTGAATAGAAAGTGTGTGTATATATGAATATATACGTTTGTTAATAAAATAAAATATACAATAAATTTATAGCATCACTACTAATACTACTCCATAATGTAAATATTTTTACAAAATGTCTTTAATATACAGTCGAGAAGTGATTTTTTTCATTTATTTGCTAAATTCGATCATTTTTACTGGCATAGTACTGATTTTAGATTTTTTTTTTTTTATTGACCTAATTTGGTGTGTTTTCTCATCACTAAACATTGTTTTTAACAATTAGAATATTAACTTTGGCAAAATTCTTAGCAAATATTTCCAATTTATTTCTCTATTTTTTTTTTTTTTTTTGGTTTTCTGCTCATATAACTGTTCTTGCATTGCTTAGTTATTTGTCAATTTGATTGAGTGCTTACATTAAATAAAAAAAAAAACAACAATTATGTCCTATATTCAACATCTTAGGGATAGAGTCATTGGCAACTAAACCACTCTCACAGTCACTGGTTCATGGTGGTGCACATTATCCTCAGGTAAAGTTCTCAGTTAATATGCAAAATTTTAGACATGCCTAAGCAAAGGATCAAGAACAGAGGTAAGTATATTCTTCAAAAGATAGAGTTCCAAAGAGGTAACTAAAAATAATAGTACAATTCAGAGTCAATATTGAATAGATTTAAGCTTAACTGAAAAAGTAGAAGGTAGAATATGTCAAGGAGGCTTTTCATAATGGAATGTGTGATGGTTAATTTTATGTGTCAGCTTCACCCGGCTAAGGGATGCCCAGATAGCTGCTAAAACATTTTTTCTGTGCGTGTCTGTGAGGGTGTGTAGGAAGAGATTAGCATCTGAATCAGTAACTGAGGACAGAAGATCCACCCTTACCAATGTGGGTGGGCATTATCCAAATCCATTGAGGACCTCCATAGAACTAAAAGATGGAGGAAGGATAAATTATCTTTCTCTGTTCCTGAGCTGAGACATACCCTTGAAGTTTCCGATTCTTAAACTCTTGGGCTCAAACTGGAAGTCACAGAGTTGACTCCCCTGGTTCTCAGGCCTTCCATCTCAGATTAAATTATATCACTGGCTTTCCTGTTCTCTAGTTTGCAGTTTGAGGCGGAACTCCTCAGCCTCCAAAATCATTTGAGCTAATTCCCATAAAATCTCCTCATATATACATGTACACACACACACACACATGCACATACACATACATATATAAAAGTAATTGTTTTAGTCCGTTTTGTGTTTCTATAACAGAATATCTGAGACTGGGTAATTTATAAAGAAGAGAGGTTTATTTGGCTTACGATTCTGGGACAGTTGGGTCTGGCATGTGCCTCAGGCTGCTTCTACTCATGGCAGAAAGTGGAAGGCAGCCAGCGGGTACAAGCAGGTCACATGGCGACAGGAAGCAAGAGAGAGAAGGTGCCAAGGTCATTTTAAGCAACAAGCTCTCACGGGAACTAATAGAGTGAGAACTCACTCACTAATCCCCCCTCCCCCAGGGAGAGCATTAATCCATTCATGAGGGATCCGCCCCCATGACTCAATCAGTTTCCAACACTGCTACATTGGAGATCTAATTTCCACATGAGTTTTGGAGGGGACAACACATCCAAACTCCATCAGTAATAAATGACATATATATGTACATCCTAATGATTCTGTTTCTCGGATAACCTTGACTAATAAAGAAAGTGATGATAAATAGCACGTTCCTACTTTGTCATAAATATAATTAAAAAAATAGTTAAAAACATTGCATAGCTACCTTTAAAATTGGAATGGAAAACAGGAACTAAAAAATTCAGATAAAGTTTATTTTAAACAACATAAAAAAGTGATTGTAATCAAAACACGTAATTCAATAATATTATAAATCAAAGATACAGTACTCAAAAGCTGCTAATCTCTATCAATAGGGCTATTCTAATGAGTGAGGGACATAGGGATCTTTGACCTATTTGACAAATATTATGTCATGGTGTTCAATAGCTCTAAAACTCAGAGCCTTTCTCTTTTCTCTGCTGATCCAATGGAATAGTAAATTTGACAATTTAAAAAGATGCATAGCTACAGATGAAACATGGCTCATATTTTGGCATAATTTTAATGCTGCTATTAAGAGAAGATGTAAAAATTACTAGACATTTTTTAACACTGTATGTGCAAAAAGTTTGAAACCCACGGTAAAGTTGCAAGAATAAAAATAATACAACCACCATATAGTTTACTTATATTTACCAATTGCTATTTTATTGTTTGATAGACAATGTGCATTCTCTTTCACATATAAGTATGTGCACATATGTTTGTGTTTACATATAAACATAAGCACATGTACTTTTTTCTAAATCATTTGAGAACAAGTTGCATGCATCCTGGCTCTTTACCCCTAAATACTTCTGTGTGTATTTTCTATGAATAGGTAAATTTTCCTGCATAACCACAATACATACATCATCTTCAATTAATATAATATTGATGTAATATTTTATTTAATCTACCATCCATATTTCATTTTTTTTAATTGGACTGATTATGTCCTTCATAACTTTTTTTTCCTCCTCTGAGACAGGATCCAATCTTGGATAAGGTATTGCATTTAACTGCCATATATGGTTAGTGTTCTTTACTCTCGAACATTTCCACGGTGTTTCTTTGTCTTTTTTGATATTATTCCTTAAGCCATAAACAGTCCCATTTTATTTTTTAAATTACACGTTCTTATCAGGGGTGTGTCTGACATTACCCCAAGCTTAAACTTAGGTTATGCATCCAAGACTTTTATATTACAGAAGCTATGTTGTGTTTATCTCAGAGTATCACATCAGGAGGCACATGATACTAATCTTGATTATCTGGTCAAGATGTTCGCAGATTTATGCACTGTAGGGTTACAACTTCTTTCTTACATAATTAATAAGAAATCTGTGAAAAGACTTTAAAATAATGTGCACATCCTCGTTAACATTTTTCCCGGAATTTAGTATCTTTTAATGGATTGTGCTTGAGCCAAACTTCACAATGATGTCACAAAATAGCATTTTCATATTTTAAGTATTCCCTATGAATTCACTTGTTGTCATTCATGTTCTACAAATAAGAGTACTCTCCAAGTCTCCATTTAATTAAATATGGTTATTTATTATGGCTTTAGACTCACAGATTTCAAATTTTGAAATCTTTTATAATTTGTTAGTGTATCAACTCTTTGTGTTGCTCAAATTGACCCAGATTGGGCAAACTCCTATGTCTTTTTGACATTTCTCCTTATTTTTAAGGGAGCATAACAGAATAATACAGTATTATCTTGTATCTACTTTGCACTGGCCATTATTCAGCCATATTGCAAGGAGTCCTGGTCAAAGATTTTTTAGAAAAATCAAAATATTGCTTAGAAATAGTTATACAGATCATTATTTATGATTTCATAAAAGAACAACTAGTAACATCTGAAGATAATAATAATCAAATATTTTGCTTATATTTTTATCATTGGTTAGTCATAAAAAAAACAATTTTGGTTATTTAATATGCCTCCAAAAATTCATAGCAGAAGATAATATCGACTATTTTATTTTAGACTTGTAATAAATTTGACAATTTAACTTTTCAAGAAATTTGACAAGACACAAAAAATTATAAAGAGGCCAACACCTTCTAAACCTGTAAAATTATTTAAATACCAGTTACTGTCAGGTGTATTTTCATGTCTTTTTGCATTAAAACCTGTTAGGAAACTGTATGAAATAAATATTCCGTTTCATTATCACATTTTATGTAGTGAGTCAGAAGGCAATTGAATTTTGTCATTTGACTGTATTAGCAATTGAATAATAAGTTAGGGAGAATATAGAGTCTTTATCTCAGACCCTTGGGGCAATCAATACTTGTCAGAACAAACTCTCCAGTAAGAAAAATCGGTTTATTTCTCTACAGGGACTCCTGTTGTTTTTTGAAATAAATACACATTGACTTATTCTCTTTCAGGGTCACAGTTTTAGTAAGAGGAGGAAGCAGCAAAATCATCTAAAACAAAAAATATTTTGGGAATCTTCTCCACTAAGCCAATAGATTGAGTGGTGTAAGTGGTACAGAGGTAGCAAAAGCTTCTCACTGGCCCATGTATGCCCACCAGGTTGGGGAAAGAACCGTGTAAAGAACTATGACCAGTCAAGGTGCTTGCTGAAGGTAAAGGGAATACAGGATGGGTCGTAGAAAGAGGGAGTTGCAAGTACCAACTATAACTACCTGATCATTTAGAGAAATGAGGACTGTAACCATCCTCCTTATTGTGTTAAAAACGTGTCTGTGTGTATGTATATACATACTTACTGTACATATATTAATCAGTTATCTTTGCTTTTCTTCCTCTTATCCTTTATCATGTCGCATAAGATTTATTGATTTCATGTCAGTACTTAAACACTGCAAATTTTACACCATAGTATTTGTATTTATGTCATGGAACATCAGGAAAAGAGTAAACATCAACTTCACCTCCTCTTCTGAGAAAGGGATTAATGCCTTATCCCTCCTAGGCAGGACAGTTGCATCACAATGGGTGAAACTACTGCTTTGTTATTGTCCCATTTGAAGATAAGTGTAGTTTAAGGAGACGCCTATGGGCACCAAGTTGATAAGGGGTCAACTGGTGATGGTTAATTTTAGGAGTCACTTTGACTATATTAAGGTATACCTAGAAAACTGGTAAAGCATTATTTTTTGGTGTATCTATGAGGGTGTTTCCAAAGGTCATTAGCATGTGACCCTGAGTGGACTGGGTGGGAAAGATTTGCCCTTAATAGGGGCAGCACCATCCAGTCCATTGGGAGCCCAGAAAGAACAAAAACAGAGAAAAGGCAAATTTCTCACTCTATTCTCTGGAGCTGGAAAACACTCTTTTCTCCTGTTCGTGGACATCAGAACTCAAGACTCTTCAGCCTTTGGGTTCCAGGACTTACATTAGTGGTACCTCCAGCTCTCAGGCCTTTGACCTCAGACTGAGAACCACACCATGGGGCTTCCCCTGTTCTGAGGCTTTGGACTTGAACTGAGCCATTTTATGGGCACCCCAGTGTCTCCAGCTTGCAGACCAGTGTAGGGATTCTTCTAGCTGCTAAGTATGTCTATTCCAATGTTACATTCTGGAACTGGGGAAATAACCACAGGATGGGTTTGGGGACCCACTGGACCCACTGAGTCAGACCTGAGCTAAGACTTCATTAATCACCTGACTCTAATAATCCTCTATTCTAACTGGAGGGCCCACTGTGACATTTCAGGTCTCCTGGAATTGATGCCAGTTAAGATCCAGTGTCCAGTGGTCCCTGAAAGGTCTGATTACTCTGCTTTCTCCACTGTACAGTTACATCATAGGTACTTTGGGGGAATGAAGAGAAAGGGTAACAGTATAAACTTTCTGTACCAGGCTTCTTACTTGAGGGGATCCAGCCATCCCTTCATTCAGGGGGTTCTGGGTCTGTAAACTTGCTTAACTCTGGGAATTGCTTGAGGGGCTGTGACTATTTTTATGATTGAAGTAAGATTTTGTTCATGTGGCCTACCTATAAGTTTTCTGCTTATACACATCAAATGAGAATTTAGTAGGCTTCCTATGCATCTGACTTCTATGGACACCATAATTAACTAACAAATACCATAGATCTGTAAGAAGCAGACTGTTCTGATTGTTGCTTTGCCTCTACTGTCCGTTATGGTAACTACGCCCACCTTGCCTTTGATGGTTGAGTGCTGCCACTTGGTTCCTGCCACCAGGGATCCAATTATCTCCGTCACATTAAAGTTTTTCAGTTGAGTGACACTGTTTCCACCGTAAGTTTCTGTAGGGGTTCCACAGGCACCCAATTTCCCTTTGATGGATGCCCAAACAGGGACATTCCCTGGCAATATGGTGCCCTTCCGGGTTCTTCTCCACAGTAAACAAGCCCGCCAGCACCAAACCTCAACCAGTCACAGGTCAAGGCTCACCTCCCACCCAGCACCATCCAATCAGCTACAGCCCAGTCCACCCCCTATCCAAACCCGGAACGCAGCTCCCTATAAATATACACGCAGTCCTTGAGTAAAGCAGAACTTCTCTGGTGAACTGTCAGCCCGGGTCTCACATGCCTCCTTTATCTGTGCGCCCTTTCATTGGTGCCGAAACCCGGGAAGGAGTTCACCCTGCACCAGGGGACTCCTTCCTCGGACTCCTCCGTGACCCCCTGGGACTGATGGTCTGCCCTCGTCTATTTTCTCCGGTGCTGGTTTCCTTCACCCACCACCAGCTCATCTGTTAGGTAAGCCCCCTTTTTCCTTTTGTCTGGCTTGTAGATTATTTAAACCTTCACCCTAATCACATTCCCCCAGCCCCGGAGGCTAAGCCCCCATTCCTCTCTCTTTCTCTCACTTCTTTTAACCGTCCTCCTACCAGGTCCTGGACCTCCACCATCCATCAAAACCCTAGCGCGCTAGGTTCCTTCCGGCTCCGTCCATCAAAACCCTAGCGCGCTAGGTTCCTTCCGGCTCCGGGCAAATTCGCCTAAGGGAAGTGAGGGTCTAGGTGACAACCTACACCCCCTTCTCTCCGGGTTCATAATTGAACCTCTCCCTTGAGATCAGCATGACTCATTGGGGACGCCCTATGAGTCCCGTCTTTCTCATCCAGCCAAAGGACTCATCTTTAATCCTCCTCTGACTTCTCTCCTCTAAACCCTTTTTTCGGGATGGGAGCTGCTGCCTCCTCACTTCGGGGCAATTCACCCTTACAATGTCTCTTAAACAACCTCACCGCTTTATCCCTCAAGCCTGACATTAAACCCAAACTCCTAACCAAATTTTGCACACAAGATTGTCCTTATTATCCTCTAGATAACCAAAATAAGTGGCCCTGTGAGGGCACACTCGATCCCAATATTCTCCAGGATCTCTTTAATTACTGCCAGTGCCTGAAAAAATGGAAAGCGATTCCATACGTTGAGGCTTTCCGCCTACTTGCTCAAAATCCCTCTTACTGTCTCACCTGTTCTCCTTTCCAGGTTCTCCTTGCTTCCAAACCCCCTCCATCCTCACCGCCTCCACTACCCCCTACTTCTGATAATTTTGACCCTGTGGATGAACCCCCTCCGTACAGGTCTCCTCCTCCTGTAACTCCCTCTGCTCCCCAACCCCCTCAGTTAACCCCGCTGCCATCTTCCGCTTCACCTAGCCAGCCTGTTCTCCCTCCTGCCTCCTCCTCCCCTGTTTCTTCCAGCCTTGCCTCACCACCACTTTCTGTTCCTCAACCCCCACAAGCGACTCCGCCGCCATCTTCTCTCACCCCAACACTTCCTCCGCTGCCATCTTTTGCCCCGCCATTTTCTAGCCCCACCTTGCCGCCATCTTATTTCCTGCTGACTCCTATTTCACCTGCTCTGGTGCCTTCCTTTATCCCCCCTGTAACTCGTTCCCGAGGACTCTTCCCTTCCTCCACCATGGCTCCTCTCCGTGAGGTGGCTGGAGCTGAAGGGGTTGTTAGGGTACACATTCCCTTTTCATTAGCTGATCTCGCCCAGCTGGAAAAGAGGTATCCTTCACCACTGACCCCTCTACTTACATTAAAGAATTTCAATGGGTCCTTCAGGCATACAGTCTCACACATCATGACATCTATATGCTCCTGGCCAACACCCTCCTTCCTGAGGAATGTGACCGTGTCTGGGGTGCAGCTCGGAGCCATGCAGATGAAATTCACCACACTAACCCTGCTCTCCCCATTGGCCCCCAGGCAGTCCCGGAACATGATCCACATTGGGATTACAACACGTCACAGGGAAACCAGGCCAGGGATCACTTTAGTTCCTGCCTCCTGGCTGGTCTTAAAAAGGGTGCCCGCAAAGTTGTTAATTTCCAAAGAGTACAAGATGTTCTCCAAAAAAAGAAAGAAACTCCATCTGAGTTCCTCAATCAACTAACTCAGGCTTTCCAAAAATACACCAACCTAGATCCCTCATCAGAAGAGGGATGCCATGTCCTTATGACATACTTTTTGGCCCAATCCTACCCCGACATCAAGGCTAAATTAAAAAAACTAGAGCAGGGCCCCACTACTCCCCAGACTGAAATCTTATCAGTAGCCTTCAAGGTCTTTCATAATAGAAAAGAAGAAAAGGAACAGGAAAAGGAATGGCACAAACAAAAGGCTGATTTGGCCAACCTCCAAATGATGGCCCAAATAATTACACAGCCTTCCAAACGCCCTTCTGGGCCCTCCGCCTTCAATACTCACCCTGAAGCTTGCTTTAAATTTGGCAAAGAGGGCCATTGGTCGTGGGCCTGCTCCTCACCCAGAACACCCACCAAGCCATGCCCTAAGTGACAAAAAATGGGACATTGGGGCTCGGACTGCCCACTCACCCAAAGGGGAGATTGGCCTAACAAGCCCCAGCCATCCCAGGCACCTCAAACACCCCTGGTGGGGCTGGCTGAAGAGGAGGAAGACTGATGGGGCCCTGGGTCCTTCCCGACCATGGCCATCACAAAAAGCGAGCCCAGGGTAACTATTATTGTGGATGGCTGGCCCGTTTCCTTCCTCCTAGACACAGGAGTCACCTTTTCGGTCTTGAAGGAGTTTCAGGGCCCAACCACACTTAACACGTCTCGTATAGTCAGGGTAGGAGGAAAACATATAAATCCCTGGAAGACGCCTCCATTAACCTGTTGTATTGAGGGCACGTCTTCACCTTTTTCCCACTCATTTTTAGTTATGCCTCATTGCCCAATTCCCTTATTGGGTCGAGACATTCTCGCCCGGCTACATGTCTCCATTTCCATATTTCCCCCATCTCCTACAAACCCTTTCCTACTAGCACTTCTCCCTGAAAGCGATCAGGAAACATACCCTTCTCTGTTACATCCCATAAACTCTGTTGTATGGGACACCACTAACCCCTCCTCTGCACATTGTGTTCCTATAACAATAAAGCTAAAAGATCCTTCTAAATGCATAAGCCAATCACAGCACCCTCTTAGTACTGCGGCCCTCCATGGGCTTTTACCCATTAAAAAAGACCTTCTTCAAAAACGATACCTCCGCCTTACCCACTCACCATTCAACACTCCCATCCTGGCAGTAAAAAAAACAAACGGGTCTTACCGTCTAGTCCAAGATCTCCGCTTAATTAATGCCACTGTTATTCCCATCCATCCGTTAACGCCCAATCCCTTTACTCTTTTATCCCAGGTTCCGGCTTCTACAACTCATTATTCAGTCCTAGACTTAAAAGATGCATTCTTTTCCATTCCCCTGGACCCCGCTTCCCAGGACATATTTGCCTTTACCTGGACTGACCCCAATACGCGACATTCTGAACAACTCACCTGGACTTTCCTCCCCCAGGGATTCCGGGATAGCCCCCACCTTTTTGTTCAAGTGCTGGCCCAAGACCTTAAACATTTTCACTCTTGGGCCGGCCCGTGGCTCACTCGGTAGAGTGCGGTGCTGATAACACCAAGGCCGCGGGTTCGGATCCCATATGGGGATGGCTGGTTAGCTCACTGGTTGAGCGTGGTGCTGACAACACCAAGTCAAGGGTTAAGATCCTCTTACCGGTCATCTTTATTTTTTTTTTTTTTATTTATTTATTTTTTTTAAAATTTTTATTTTGTCAATATACACTGTATATGATTATTATGGCCCATCACCGACACCTCC